>NW_028280931.1:1540000-1840000 GCF_059751285.1 Brachycentrus maculatus | reverse complement strand
TTCATGACAGTGATACATAATGCAGCTTGTATTTGTGGGGTTGCATTTGTAGAAACGGACAAGAATAGAAAAAAGTAGATATTGAGACAATGTATTTTAACCCACCTACTGAAGATTTTTTATCCAAAAAATTAATAAAAAACAATAGACCCATTCGTGACCCTTTTTATACCTTATGCAAGTCTGAGGTTCTCAAAATAAGATGTCGCTGGATAATTAGGAATAATAAGGATGGTAGGAACAATTCGACATATCACAAATGTTTCTATGGTTATGGGTAAGTAATGTTTCTATAGTGCGGTTAAAGGTCTTATACATTTTTATGACTGAACATTTGAGATAAACATTATTATAGCAGACGTATCACATAGGTTTGTATAGGTAGGTTAAATAATAAAAAATGGTATTGCTATACCAATTTCGATATTTCAACTAATAAACATGCAAAATTTCGTTATAAACGAATAATATTCTAAAATAATTCATACGTATAGTTAGAATACCTAAGATATGAGTGAAATTCCTATAAATGTAAACTCACGAGGAACATCATAGATATAAAATCATATGCTAACTTAGAATCGTAAAGTGGTGCAATGTCATGCCTTCAACAGGATGGCAAATGTTTTGGGCCAGATTTTTTTACTCAAGAATCACGTGAAATTATAGTAAAGAGTTAATCCACTCACTTTTAGAATAGGCCATAAAACTCACAAAGTTTCAGCCTAAATAAAACAGCATGATAAACGGTATAACCAAAACTGTAACTAAAATTAACTAGCTACGGCTTGGTAACTTAGAAAATAAGAAGAAGAATTATGTCCCTTTTTGCCGACATTTTGTTTGTCCCGAAAAATTGGTAAGAAATTTAAATATCTGTAGGAAAGCCATCATCATCCGATTGACCGTGAAAATCATATATAGATCACAACAAATCTATTTTAAGATATTATAAAAATAGACTGTTGTTATTAACACTTAAAAAAGTCATAAATAATCCTGGTTTCTTTATAAAACTGTACGACTTTTCACTACTCATGTATGCTTGTTGAATGAGAATAATTTGTTTCAACGCAGATTTTGTGTCTGACAGAAAATTTATGAAGGTAATAAATTATTCATTCACACGTGGTTAATGCATCGTCAAACAATGCGCCTGCTATTTAAAAAAAGATATATTTACAAAGTCAAAGATAAATTAAGAATAACTTTCGAGTTGATAACAAAAGTATATTTACTTGATATATTATTAGTGTCACTGTTTATATTTATATAAATTAGTCACATTAGATACAAACAGTGGCTGTTGCCAATGCCAAGTTTTCCTCGATATTTTCCTCTGCTTCTATTTTCATACTACATTCACCTCCACCAGCAATATGTTAGTGTGTTTATAACAAAATACTGTTTTATTTGAGTAGTCTGATATGTTCTTCACCAATACCAGAAAGAAATAGTCAAATCAGTCGATAATTGAGAAAAATATTGTTGTTTTTGTTTACACATTTAATAAAAATAAAAATTTTTGCAAAAAGTCTTTATCAATTTTACTAAACATATGGAACACTAGGATAAGAGAAGTATGCAAGATCCAAGACATCATTAAGTGGAGAAGGCAACGAAGAAGACAATGGTATGCACAATCGAGGGGTATGGAACCATCCGGACTCCCCCACATTGTACTACAACCCCAAGGTAGACGACTCCCGGGCAGATCACCCAGATTGGCAGCTGGGAATCAACATTGCAGGAGGCTAATCCCTCTTAAAAACAGGGCACAAAGCCTACACCAAGCAAAAGAAGACAAAACATATGTTATAAGTTATTTATTGTAACTGCAGACAGTTGGTAGAATTAATTCCTTTTTAAATTGTTGGGTAATATATCCAAAATTAAACAAGGTTATTGGATTAAATTCTACTTTTGTTTACATATATATGATAATATGTGACGCGTTTCATCTTATTAAGACATTATCAAACACTATAATGTCATGAGTTTTTGATAATGTCTTAATAAGACGAAACGTTGTCACATCTTATCATATATATGTAAATAAAAGTAGAATTCAATCCAATAACCTTTCATTAATTGATTCGGCAGTCACTTTGTGGTAAAATCTATCTATTTTTAATTTACGTTTTACATAGTAAATACCACTATTTCTTAAAATCTACTGTGACACGTATTTTGATGCATTCCGCATCATTTTCATACGGTGTTTGAAAATGATGCGGAATGCATAGAAACACGTGTCATAGTAGATTTTAAGAACTAGTGGTATTTACTAAAACTTAAATTAAAAACCAATATCTTTGTTTAATTTTGGATATATTACTCGACAATACGTTATAAAAAAATATATCATCACTAAAGCAGTTAAACTTAAGGGTTCAAGCTCACATTCCGCAGCTAGGCCTTCCTTCAGCCTGAAGCTGTCCACATCGCAGCACAGCACCGAGCTGTCGTCCACGCGGGTGCAGCCAAGCTGCCCGTCGGGGCACTGGTCCCGTGAGGCAGTGAAGCAGGCGTGCGCGGGGGGCGTCGCCGGAGGGGGCGTCGTCACGGGGGCGGCGGTGGGCGGCGGGGGCGGCGGGGGCGGCGCGGGGGCAGGGGCGGGCGCCGGGGGCTCTTCCTTTGCCAGAAGCTCTTCGGCCATGCGGCAGTGGGACGAGTGGATGAGGAATATAAACAACAGGATTTGAAACATCTGTAATGAAAAAAAAATTGTTTTGATTAAAATATAACTTTGTTTTAAAATCACTATAAATATTTTATTATAACTTAATTATAATATCTACCAGTTTCGAAGCTAACCGCTTCTTTTTCAAGACTGATTAACTACCGTGAAGGAATCGTTAACATATGTCCAAAGTGTATCTGATACTTTTACAAATCATGACGTCAGATCCGACGGATCTGGTATTTTTCGCTAGAGTGTTGAATGCCAATATATCGGAATTTGGTAACCAAAGGGTTAATACAAAAAGTGCGCATGCATGCCGAAAGGGATTTTTGTATTGAATCTGATATAACACCGTGAAAGCTCCGTTTTCCGCCGCCATTTTCGGCTGATGGTTTCCTCTTCAATGCCCAAACAAAAATTTCGATTGTGCTTAGTGAGTATTTTTTGTATGGGATTCGCGCATTCGAAATTCCGACAAAGGAAAATTCAGCCGAAAACGCCGGTAAAAAACTGACGTATGCGGACAGGCTAAATATTTTCTTTGTTCTTTCTCTACCATCCAATTTGTGCGTGAGGCCGAATTTAAAAACAGTGATGTCTCGCGTAACGTACTTAATTCGTTCCAGGAGTAAGTTCGTTATTTGAAACATATTTTCCCATAAGAATAAAAAAATCGTTTTGAAGCACAAAAGATAGTAGGTACCGTATAACATAAAAATGATACACGCATTTTTTTACTCAGACTCAGATGGAGAGTCTACCGAGGCTTGCAGGGTCATATTCTCTTCTTCCATCCTTTGCCTTTTGGCTGCTAGCTTCTAGAAAAACATTTCCAAGGTTGTCTGTTTCTCCCTCTTCTTCAATACCTGCCGTCATTATAGAGATCGTTGATCCTGTTGGCCTCAGCTGAGTTTGGATAGTGAGTATTGGTAAACTTCTGAACCTTTCCCCATTCGATCAGGATTCCTTGATGTCGCCAATTGAGATTGGTTGATTTGATTGCTTATCCTGTTTGTCAGATAAAACATCCCTTTGAGCTTCATCATGTAGATGTAGCTATACCAGAAGTGCTTCTAGCTCATCAATTTTCAGCTCTTCTTGGTATACTTCGATAAGCTCCTTCACATCCTCCTTCTCTACCTTCAATTCCAACTTTCGGGCCACCGTGTTGATGTCCTTTACCACTTGTCTTATCCCTCCTGGGTCCAGTGAGAAACAAGCATCCTCCAAGCTGAATTGACCGTCCTTTGATAAATACGATACAGTCCGTTGTGTGAATCGAGGTTCGTTGTGTGAGTCGCATAATGGTCGAACAGAAAGTTCGTTCTGCGAGGCATCACTGTAGTATCTAACCCTTCGCAAATCAACGTGAATTCGCGCACATTTTAAATAAATACACAAGTAAATGATTTTGCTAAAAGTCCGTTTTTAAATATGTTTCCAATCACTCATCACCCCTGATCCCTTTTGACTGTGACTGCCAATCAACACAAAAAATAAAGCCACTTGAGATCTACCCAAGCTTATTTCCCTAACCGTCAAAATATTTGGAATATTGTTAAGTAGATAGTGTTTTAGTATTAATCAGTCTTGATAAAGAAGCGGTTAGCTTCGAAACCGGTACACATTATAATTAAGTTATAATAATAATAAAAAAATGTAATTTTAAAACAAAGTTACACATTAATTACAAAAAAATCCCATTCGAACGACTAAATATACATACATACGGTGGAAAAATTAGAGGAACGTTGTTAATAAAAATTCCATTACGACATGGCCGAAGCACACTGCCGTCAACCCTCATTCCTAACCACACCCCAGACTAATTGAAACGCAGAGAAACCAATAACCAATTAACTGCCCTGCATGACGTCATTGGGCTGTGTGTTTTTCATTATACCAATCCAATAAACCACCCGACAAACAAAATTACTTTGGTCCGCGTACATTGTTCCCTACCTACGTGAATTTATCGCCGACAAAACAAATACCAACGAATGTATTTGGAACCAGTATTATTAGTTTGTCTGCCTCCGTAGTGTAATGGTCAGCACGCTCGGCTACCGTTCTGGAGGTCCCGGGTTCGATTCCCAAGGGGGGTAAAATAAATATAAGTGATGTTTTCACTGTCATATTTATTCAATATTACCCTGGACTGGTACCTGAAGCGGAAGGCTGATCACCTTTCCTTCATGTGTAAACGATCAAGATAACATTGCGTTTATATGACGCAGTGCCCTATGCACCATTGGGGAGCGGATAAGGGTTTTTTATTATTATTATTATTAGTAAAATGTATTTTATAATTAGGTATTCTGTCTATTAGATAAAAGAACACATTGAAACAAGAAGAATTAGGCGAATTTGCTATAATTGTTGAAACACATTTAAATTATACAGTACCTACCTACTTTTAAAAACTAAATAGATTTTTCTTAAAATTTGTTGCTTATTTTTATAAATTCATAAATAAAACATTATCTTTTTTTAACCTCTTTCTTTCATTTTATACTATTTTCCAACCAATTCTGACCAATACTTTTGTCTTCTCAGAGATGAATAAGTACTAAAATGTGCCACAAAAAATAAAAATAAATCTTATTTTTTAATAACTTATTTGTCTGTATACTAAATATATGAACTTAATATGAATGTGATAGCTCTCGACAAAAATACTCGCCAGTGGTGCAAAGTTGAAAGTGCAATGAACGTTTGCTTATTGCACCATTATTCGTATATCAAGTCTAATATCGGCGCATTCATATGCAGGCGTGCAAATTGTCATTTAATTCAACAATCAATCACCTCATGCATCTTTGAAGAAATGATCCAACTCGTTTCGAGATATCACAGTATAATATTCATCGAATGCAAATTGCTTTCTCTAAACTAACCGCAACGACATGCATGTCGTAGATAATAAAATCTAAAAGCATCTGTAAATATTGACTTACTTTGTTAAGGCCTTGCACGATAATGATAAAATACAATATACCCAGTAACTACTGGAATAGAACCAACGAACAAATATTTACTAACTTAGAATAGCAGATATATGTATCCAAACACGTTTATAAAATGAAGAAACTAGAAAAACCACTGAATAAGTAAATATTGAAGACAGGGGTGTCACTATTTTTTTTTTATTTACGGCACGCGATTAATAAATTCATTTTTTTAAACACACGAATCACTTCTTCATTTTTTGAACGCTGAACAGAAAATATCAAAATGAGACTGTATTTTCAAATAATACAAATATTTATGCACTGAGAGGTGATGGAAGAGAGATGATCAAATCAGGTGATTTCTCTGTTTATTGAATCGTACAAGGGTAGCATAATGATTTAGAAATAGATAATAAACCGTAGAATACTGTCTAAAAACTGAGTTAAGATAACGTAGAACTGTAACACGGTGCATACCTACATGGGTTTTTTATACCCTGATTGCTGTTTTACAAAATCTCATTAGTAAAAGGTGACATTGCCAAATCGCGTTCTCAGTAGCTAGAGGGAAGAAAACGACTGTTTTTTATTCGAGTTTAGATGATTTATATTGGTTGTTTTGAAATTATTTCGACACAATGTCGTACGAAGATGACCAGAAACGTTTGACTGGTTCCATCGGACGATGAGATTGATTCTGAATCAAAATTGACAATACAAATTCGAAATCGATCACCTTAATGAACGAAGCCAGGATAGCGACACAGAACAAGAGCTGAGTGACGCGGAGAAGGATACTGACGATCTTTTGAACCCTTCTGAATCTTGGGGTTTTAGAGACGACAACACAACATTACAGGAACAAAATGAAAATAAAATAAAAATTTTTGAACCTTTTCGTCTAATTTGTAAAATGCAGAGTGCAGAGTTATAGTATTTTCAGGTTTGAGATGCCCGTATAGGCATGCCGCGTTCTTTTTTTTCACTAGGTATGTGCCGGGTTGAGATGATCACCACGTCATATCTACTCGTATGGCCCGGTTATGATTAGGAGAAATGAGATCTAGGTACACAAAAATATTCTTATCCACCTGGAAATCGAACCCAGAACCATCTAGCATATTAGCCAAACGCGATAACCACTACATTACACTATGGAGACCGACAAAATATTTTCAGTAGAATCATAAATCGTCTTGGGGCCTAAAACAAATATGTATGTTTGTAAATCTAAAAATAAATATTATCTTTAAAAGACTGCGAATGAATTTTAATTATATTTTTATAAACTCGTAATAAGTAAGGCTTTTAAGATTAATAAAATTTTAACAGCATTTCATTGAATCCAATAATTTCGACAAAAAAATTACGGAAAAAAATGTAAATTATACTTAATAGCTGACATTTCAAATGTGTTTTTTTCTGTAAAAAAATCCAAACGTACTCAAAAGTTGTGCATTGTCTTTATTCGTTTACAATTTAAATTTAAGCAAAGAATGATCTCTTGAACCCACTAATTGCTTGACATAATAATTTGCTTTGTGATTCTACTCTTTAATTGCTATTTTAGATCTCAAGTCAACTTCTCCAATCCAATTATTCAGTTACGGCGATTGCAATAAATTACTAATAACACTGGCCAACAATTTACAACTTTTATTTTGTAACTGGCATGAAAATACCTGATCTTTGTGCCTGAATTCAAAAACGAAAGCAAAAAAAATGTAGCACTTCAGATTTTTAGTTATGGATTTTTTAAATTCTGATATTGACTAAAGTTTATCTTATTATTTATGTATAAATATATATAAACATATAATGCTATCGTATTCAATATTAATAAGTTAATATATTTCCACTGTTATCCATAATTATTAATCCTTTTTTTGAATCCCTTGGATCTTAAAGCATGTCTAGATACCAACCACTATTACGGTTTCAACGTATGGGGTCCATAAAAACAACAATATGACTGTAATATCAAAACTTAACGTGATACAAGCTTGCCACCATATAGACTATAAATAAGAACGATTAACTTAGTCCAAATCAGTCATCAAAATTTTAGTTACAAAATCATTGTTGGCCAATGTTATTTATTTATTTTACAGTGATATTTATTTTACCCCCCTTGGGAATCGAACACGGAACCTCCAGAACGGTAGCCGAGCTTGCTGACCATTACACTACGGAGGCGGACAAAATATATTCGATACTTTAGTACCTATTAACGTTGCAACATTTTGAGTGTGTCCCAATACTTTACACACATGTAACATTCACCAATTCTACCCATGATTGACAACCACACGTGTGTAAAGTGATCACTCAAACCAGTCTATGACGGTCGTAAGCCCTGTAAATGCCCAGGCTTCCATATTCTTCTTCATCAATGTTGAGATGTCAAAAATAATGTAAAAAATAAATCCTAATTGGAGATAATCCAGATTTGTTAACAAGTATTTGGACACTCAAAATGTTGTATGGATAACGCTTTAACTACGTAGTGTGTGGCAATCGGTATTACATCTTATAGCATTATTATCACTTCTGGACTTTTATTTTTAATGAATAACTTTAAATCGGTTTTTGATTCGTAAAGTCAAGAAGTCAGTTTACGAAAAATTGTTTATTACCGAGTAAAGTTAATGTTACTTTCTCCAGAGACATTAACTCCCATAGTGTAATGGTTACCGCATTTGGCTACCATGCTAGATGTCCTTGATTCGATTCCCAGGGGGGTCAAAATAAATAAACTTTAGTGTTTATTCACCTTAGACTAGGTTTGTTAACATAATACTGGCTGAACCACAATTAACACATTTATTAAATGGAAAAAATAATTTTAATTCGAAGTTAATCCGACTTATTTAATTTCTAAGCGACGTAAAAACTTAAGCGATATAATAATGATTTATTAGCTTTCCCACAAAACGTTTTCAAAAAATAAATAACCCGCCACTGGTTCGTCAGCATTTATTTGTGTAATGGATTCAAAAAAAGTTTTTCGAACTTTTATCATGTTTAAGTATGTAGAAACGAATTTAAAACAATTATTTGAAGCGAATAAACTTTTGCAAAAGTTATGAGATATTAACGTCTTGCACAGGAAGTAGATATAAACAATGTAGATATGTACTCACCTTCAAAATGATGACCAAACACCTCTATATTTTATATTGTTAACGATGCACTCGTAAGGCACATTTATAAAAAATCAGCAACGAAATCACCGCAATATCATGATAAATAATATATCATAAAAAAACTTCGATCAACATTTTGGTATAAGTTTATACATTCAATCGCCCGAAGAGATAAGTCTTCTATTATATTATTACACTGTAGAACTTGACCTCGGTTTTATTAATGCATTCAAAGCAAATATATAAAATAAAAAGTATAAATTCCGTTACCACCCGTAGAAAATTTTATCTATCACTAATTACATGTTTATACTTTTTATTGTTTTGTTGACAAAACACCTCGCTTTTGGTGACTTCGCAGTCCGCGACACTACTTTTGCTCACAAGTTCACAACTTTGATATCAAATGTCAAAAACAAAAGTCTACGTACACGCATACATTAATCGTAATGGGAATGTATTAGTGTACGTATATAAGAATTGCTGCTAACTTCATCGTCGACTGATAAGGCGGGGGAAATGATTTGAAAATGTTTTCGATTTTTAAGATATTATACATAATATTTGGTTAAATATATGAAGTAAAGTACATTTTTAGATAGATACCCATTTGGAAATTAACATTATACAATTACGTAAAATTTTCGCCACCCACACGTTTCACTTCGAGACGAGAAAGTTGACTTGAAACTAAAAAATACTAAAATGGTTTACTTCGTAATCACCTTCGCGTCGTGGGAAATCGTTGATCCGGGTTCGGATACGGGTCAAATAAAATACATATCATAATCCAATTTATGTTTTAGCAATTAAAAAAAATATATACTCAACAACAAAAAACATGTGTCGTAGTTTAGATTTGAAATGAATCACAACCAAAAACATTGTTGTTCGCTGCACACAAGTTTGGATTTCAGGCTTCACACATATAAGATTTATATATATATATTTTTTAATAAATATTTATCGGATGTTATTTTTAAATTACAGGATGAGACAAAAAGAAAGATTTGAGTTCAAAATAACTCAAATTTCATTTTTACTGTTGTATAAGTGCAAAACTTGAATGAATCGTTTCAATATTTTGTTTAACCTCATTTGTTTCTGTAATAAATAAAATTACAAATAATAACATTGTTATTTCAACATCGAAAAAAGCATTTCACCTAACTGATTCGGCATAAAAGGTTTTGACAGTTTTGTATTTTGGACTGACGTTGTGTATCCAGTTTATGTATATATACAATAAAATATAAAACAAAATCATCTGGAAATCCTCATTACATCAACAATTTTGCGGTCTTTTGCTTCGCCGATTTTTATAAAATTTATATTTTGTCTTATACTGCAATCCTGAAAAATCTTTTGTGTTTGCATACAATTCCTATTTATTTGACCTCTGGGGCAAAAATTTGACGATCGATCTAAAAAAAATGAACTTTCAAAAAAAGTGACTTTCAAATTTCAAAGTAGTTCCGAAACATCTTTCGACGATCACCCAGTAATATTAAATAATAATATATTTGAATGATAGCACTGAAAATGTTACTTAAGCGAAACTTTATTTGAGAATTGCGATTCCAAGTGGTGGGTTTCAAAATGGATTTGTGCATTTCCAACACCGATCTGTATATAGATTGGTGTTATTTCCCATACTTAATTATGATCACAAGAAATAAATGAACACATACACAATTGTTAATTTATCTATGGAAAAACTGTCAACGAGAACGACATGCTTCCAAAATCTGTCAGTTTTGTGTTCGAATTCTAACCTATTTTCGGGAACATCACAAGTGTTAAATTCGCATCCGTAATAAAATTCAATCATGTGCAGTCGATGATAACATCATCAAACCATTAATTTTATATCAAAATGCCGGCTATATCCAATGAAAACAATTTACTAGTATATAAAGGAAGTAATTTTCTTCGCCAGAGACTGTTGCTCTCCACTTTAAGCGGCAAACCTATTCGAATTATAGAAATACGGAGCTCCGAAGATGAACCCGGTTTAAAGGAATATGAAATATGCCTTATACGTCTTTTTGATAAAGTTACAAATGGTACTAAAGTAGAACTGAGTGAAACAGGGACGTCTGTTTATTACAATCCTGGAATCGTTATTGGAGGAACTTTTACTCACGAGTGTTGCGTACAGCGTGGAATAGGTATGTCACGATTCTTATTTTATATGTGTATATTATAAAATTATTTACTTTTTTTTTACTTCAAACTTATATATTACTAAATATTCCTACTAAGGAAGATACTGAGGATCAAAAGTACACAATTTTTTTTTCAAAATAGTATTTTATTTGTATGGATAGTGGATATTTTTGTTTAAATCACTGTTGAAAAGTGCAATGGAGTTGTAAAGTGTAAAAATGTGATGCAGCAATTCAAGTCTTCTGACAGTCTGTCAGGATGCCTACATGCTTCTGTATCAGATCTAGGAATGCGATGGAACAGCTTTTAATTCAAGTCTTCTTTCTCAAGTGTGCATTTATCTTTCAACTGTTGCGGCATGTACTTGGTGGTGATTTTCAATATTTGTATTTATTTTGATTGGCAGTCAAATAGAGAGATGAAAGCTATCAAATGTAAACTCTCGATAAAAATTGGAATACAAATTTGTTTTACATTTTTTAATAATTTTCGCTACTTAGTTTTTTTTTATTCTCTCATGTCTGGGAATGCTGTAAGGAGCTTTTAATTTATTGCGGCAAGTCTTTGCAGTTAGCGTATATTTTTTTAACATCGCATTCAGATCAATCTTTAAAAAAAACATTCCCAATTTAAAATCTGATTATTAAAAAAATGTTAAAACTAAAAGTAAAATATAGTTCAGTTAATTATCCCTGGATTTGTGTATTTTTCTGGGAAACCTGGATATTCATACATCCTTACTATTCGGTATCAATTACTCAAAAAAACAAATAATCTGAATGCGAGACGAAAACTTATGAATAACGGTACTTACTAATATGATTATGAATTTAGGAATGAACTTTAAAACACATAGACAACGAATTAGAAAGACTGCTATTATTAACCTGTTAACCGGACGGGATGCATAAATACGCCAAACGTAAACAATATCGGGTACGGGTAGGACATACGAATACGTCCTTGAAATATATGTTGCGCCATGGAACGCGCAGGACGTATATTTTTCGAACAACAAAGGTTTTAGTCATCCATACATGTCTCGACATGAATTTAAGACACCGAGTGAATCAGTATTCGCGCCCGTTACAAGTTGCGTAATTGGACAGCGGACCGCCCGGTTAACAGGTTAATAAACATATTATTTTGTTGCAGGATATTACTTGGAAATTTTACTCGCACTTGGACCCTTTTCTAAAGATCCATTAAATGTTACCCTCCGAGGGATCACACAATGCTCCACTGATGTGTCGGTGGACAGAATAAAGGCTGCCGCTTTCCCAATTCTCCTCAAATTTATCCTGGTCGATGATGGACTCTCATTAAAAGTAAATAAACGAGGTTAGTACTTCAACAGACATTCAACAGACTTTAAGATGCCTTTTAATAATGTCCGCCTCCGTAGTGTAATGGTCAGCACGCTCGGCTACCGCTCTGGAGGTCCCGGGTTCGATTCCCAAGGGGGGTAAAATAAATATAAGTGATTTTTTCACTGTAATATTTATTCAACATTACCCTGGACTGGTACAAGGGGAGGGCTGATCACCTTTCCTTCATGTGTAAAACGATCAAGATAACACTGCGTTTATATGACGCAGTGCCCTATGCACCATTGGGGTGCGGATAAGGGTTTTATTATATATTTTCAATAATTTTGTTTTGCCTAAAATGATTGTTCAAGTGTGTCTTATACTCGAAATTAAAATAAATATACAATTTATCAGTTTGGGCACCAAACTACTGCATTTATTCACAATCTTTAAAAAGGGTACAAAATGAATTTTTGAAGTTTGTTAAATTCAAAATAAATTCACCTGAGGATTATTTGCATTATAATCAATTGCTTTGTTTACTAAATTTAATTAAATTGAATGATAGGAGAAAACTATTTGATCTGATTAATTTATACAAATAATGTCTTACACTGTCCCTTGTTATTGCAAATGGTAAATATTTACACCCCAACTAGAAACACAAGAAACTGTCATTTATTTTATTGTAATGACAGCCGAATAGTGTCTGGATTCAATATTCCTATACACCGAATGTGAAACCACGGCAATGATTTCGCGGACCATATCGATATCTGGAATATGTCACTTCCTAACCATAAAGCTACAATAATTACAATATTTCAGGCTAATACATAATTCCTTTTTTTTAAAATATGTTCATCTTTACAACATTTTGAGTGTGTCCAAATACTTGTTCACAAAATCTGGATTATCTCCAATTACAGGAGTTATTTTCATATTATTTTTTGATATCTCATCAAAGATGAAGAAGAATATGGAAGTCTGGGCATTTACGGGGCTTACGACCATTTACATCTCACCAATAGATGTCTCTAGTGAAGTTCTAGTGATTCATGAACAAGGTTTCTAAATTGGTTCATATATATAGAACTTCCAAGAATTTGAGTAGTGTGGTTGTCAATAATGGGTAGAATTGGTAAATGTTACACGTGTGTAAAGTGATCACTTAAACCAGCCTATGACGGTCGTAAGCCCCGTAAATGCCCAGACTTCCATATTCTTCTTCATCTTTGATGAGATATCAAAAAATAATGTTCATCTTTGTTTAGATAAGTACTTTTCAAACCAATAATATACTTAAAAAGAGAAAACATATTATTTTATTATACCATGTACAAATTGGTTCAGCCGTTAATATATTTTTTTTAATTTCCAGTGTTCCGTTTGAAATTCCCTTCAGTTTTAAAAATGGTCATATATTTGATGCCACAGGAAACTTATCCCTATCTGGTAACATTGTAGTGATGGGAATCGTATTTAATCCAAATTAAATGTCCATCATTGCATTGTACTAATATTTAATTTTTAAATACTATAAGTACCTTATTATTATATATCAATCATAACCTACACTGTCCCGTGATCATCTACAAGTCTACTGAAGAAATTTTAGTTTCATGATCATTATTATTTGTTCGTTATTTCAATGTCTTATCATTTTTCCAGGAGCGCCACCATTGGGCGGAGGTGAAGTACATTTCACATGCCCGACCAGAAGATTACTCCGTCCCTTGCAGTGGGAGAAATGGGGGCTTGTTAAGCGAATTCGAGGAGTTGTCTTCGCTCTGAGAGTGTCTCCAGCCATCGCCAACAGGGTTGTCGAATCTTCTAAGGGGGTAATAAACAGTTCCTTTTTCTTCTGATCCTCATCTGCACCCAAATGCATACAGCACCGCATTTATATAGTGTTGACTTTTTGGATATCAAAAGCATTGTCAACTTTGTGGTGTGTTATATTAATAACACTCTCCTTATCATTCATCATTTATTTTGTGTAATAACACTTGAAAACTCTACTTCACGACTACAGTTGACCTTATAATGGAATGATTATTCCAAAACCGGTAATTGTGAAGTACAATTTTTAGTGGTATTACACAATTTGAATGATGAATGATAATGAGAGTGTTAGTGTTAACTTGATCATCTCTGCCTGAGGAATATTAAAGTGGAAAAAAGCTCTCATACCCTGGAAATCAAACCTGAGATCTCAGCACAGTAATCAAATACGTTAATCACTAAGCTACAGAGGCGTATAAGTAAAATCACTAATCATAAATCTGTTTAAACAAAAATATTCTGTTTGTGGATATGTACCGATATATTATTATTATCTCTTATTTAAGTTTTACTATATTATGTGCTTTTGATATATTGTCCCAACTCACCACAGAATTATGAAATAAGCCTTTATTTTTTGTTTTAGGTCATGTTGAACTTCTTACCCGATGTATACATCAACACCGACCAGTGTCGCGGCGCTGCAGCGGGAAAAAGTCCTGGCTTTGGAATCAGTTTAGTAGCTGAAACTAATTTGGGAACATTCTATTGCAATGAAGAGGTGAGATTTGCATGTAATACCTAAATCACCTAAATATAGTCATCAAATAACCTTTGAAACACCAAATGGATCTTTTATCGCTGTGTGCATTATCAGTTTTGCACCCATCGCAGTGGTCGAAATGATAAAGTTAGGTTATTTATGCTATATACCATCCCGTAAATTTTGCACTGATGTTATTAACACATCATTATCGGGCAGTTTTTTCATCAACCCCGACCCTTATTATACTCAGACAGTCTGCTGCCCGACCCTCAGTATACTAATCACAAGTAACCGCAAAAAATTCCCATCTGTACAATATTTTTTAGCATCTCTTGCGATCTACCAAAAGTAAGCAAATAGAACGCTTTTAAGCGTCTCTCGCTCTCTCCCAAAAGTAAGTAAAAGACGCTTTTAAGCGTTTCCCCCCAACAAACCTATTTGAATATCCTCTTATTTGACACTAGAGATGCATGACTTGACCCATCTTACAATATTGAATGTCTCTTATTGGCTTACAGTAATTGAATGGAGATATCGATAATTATTACCTAGAAAGCTTGTATGATAAAAGTTATGTGAGCACTTATCAAATGGTCATCAAATGAGAATTTCCTTTTAGGATACATTATTTTTGTTTCATCTGTATTTTAGACGTCGGCTGTACCCGGACCAGGGGTGGATAATTCAGTCCCTGAAGAATTAGGCAGAAAGTGCGCGCAAGGATTATTAGATGAGATATATCGTGGTGGTACCGTGGATTCAGCGTACCAGTGGATTTTGGCCCTGTGGATGGCGTTAGGACAAAAAGATGTCAGCAAATGTGTGGTAAGTTCTTACAAAAGAAAACTGTTCTCAATGTATCAACAAAATATTTTGTAGGTCTTGTCAACAGCTAAGTCAGCCATGTTTTTAATAGTGTAGATTTGCATTTATTTTAAAATATATGTAAAGAATGCTTATTACGAAATACCATTTTATTTGAGTAGTTTTATATATTCTTCATCAATACCAGAAAGAAATAGTAAAATCAGTTAATATATGAAAATAATATTATTAATTTTAGCATACGCATAAGAAAAATATCTCAACATTGAGATGGTTAATATTAAATATTGACATTACACTTGGTTAATGTCTGCTATATGGCAAAGTTTGAACATTTTCACCAGCAAGAATCCCTTTAAATAAACATACTTTTCAATGTTATATTTTCAGATTGGCCCTTTATCAGATTATACAATAGCATTCCTGCAACATCTGAAGGAATTTTTCGGCTGCACATTCAAGTTACAAATTGCAAAGGGTGCCACAGCCGAAGAAGAAGAGGATGAAGATGATGATGATGACGATAGACTACCAGGATCACAGAAAGTAGTTTTAACTTGTATAGGCATAGGCTACAGTAACATAAGCAAAAAAACACTTTGAAATTTTATTATGAAAATGTGTTTTGGAATTTCGCAATGTTTGGACAATGCTGTTATAAAATACAACACAATACCACTCTAAACTTCTTTGATTTTTATGATATATTTTATGTAGTTTTGTTTACACCTTTTTGCACTATACTTAGCCCAGATTATAGACACCACAATGTGCATTAAAACAAAGACAAGGATGGAAATGACGCAATATAATAATCCAAATAATGCTTATCAATCTTCATAATGCTAATCAGTCTTCTTAAGGTGTGGACTAGACTTGAGTTTTGACAGTTGTGTTTGTCAGTTCATATATTACATAGCTCCAATAATTTTGTCATATTTTGAGTTTTTTTCGATATTTCATAAGTTGTTTATAGTTTAAATGGTTGCTGATTAAGGATTACTTCTCAGATAAGCCAAATCTATCGTTATTTTATTATTTTAATTCTTAAATTTCGTACTTTATTATTTTCCTAGTTGTAAATCAATAGTAAATTGCAACAATAATATTTTTTAGTTGCATATAATATTTTTCGTTTATATATATATATATATTTTTCTTTCTATACACTCATTGGATTATTTCTGAATAAGTATGGAAAGAATTAAAACACGTCGTAAGGAGCCTCCCGACATCCCATCTACATCTTCTTCCAACTCTTCATTACCCACGTCTCCAATCCTCCCCAACAAAATCAGAAAAATTTCTAAAACTGATTCTGTCAAAGATATTCATAATGCAACTCCGAAAACCTTATCCCCTTCAACATCTAATGATCCTTCTTCCTTACAGTCAGAATATATCAAAAACAAATACACAGAAAGAGACAGTGGACCTTTCTGCGTTTTTGTCCAAAAAAACGTTGTCCCCAATTCTTCTTTCTCTTTGAATATCATCGATTTTGGCAAACTTTTGCAATCCCTAAATATTCCTGGTATTGTTCCTCGTGCAGGAATAAAATCTATCGGCCGAAACCGGATTTCTGTACAATTTTTGACATACTCAGCGGCAAATAGTTTTATTGATGATAATGCTTTGGAAACATATGACTATAAAGTATTTATCCCGTACCATATGGTCTCTCGCATGGGCCTGGTCAGGGGTATCCCTTTAGAGTGGACCCATGAAGAGATTGTAAAAAATATTGAGGTTCCAAATGAATGTGGTATGATTACAAAATCTCGAAGACTATCGAGAAAAGTCACTTCGCCTGTAGACCAAAAATTCTCGTGGGTACCCACCCAAACTGTTATTCTTACTTTTCAAGGGCAGATTCTCCCTAAAAAGATATTTTCATTCTATTCGGTAATAGACGTTGAGCTATACATCTATCCTACAATTCTTTGTTTCGCATGCTGTCGTTATGGACACGCCAAGACAATTTGCAGGTCCAAACCTAGATGTTTCAAGTGTGGATTGGAGCATATGGGTGAGACTTGCGAAGTTGAAATTCAGAATGCTACATGCGTAAATTGTTCAGGTAATCATTTAGCTACCAATAGAATATGTCCTGAATATTTGAGGCAAAATTTAATAAAGAGGAGCATGACTGAACAAAATATTTCATATAACGAGGCTGCCAAGTCCACATTTAGCAAGGGAAAATCATACGCAGATATTACAAAGTCTACCACTTCCTCACAATCCCGTAATATCCAACAACCTTCTCATTCACAACCTTTGTCGTATAACAAGACGGTTTATAAAGAATCCGCTCCGAGGTCATTGTTTCTTCCTAACATTAGCAAATCAACTCTTGATAAATTAAAGTCCATTTCCTTTTTACCGTATACAAATTCTCCCGATGGTTGTGCTCTTCAGTCTGGCAATAAAGAGGCCAGTGTTACAACACCGGATAATTTATCACACGTACTTTCTCAATTAATCATACTTATTACCTCAATTTTCGAAAACTCCCCCCAAAAACCGTACAACGCTGCCAAAACCACTTCCAATTCAACTCTCCAAAATCACAATGCCTCACAAAATTCCAATCTCCTCTAATAACATAATCACCCCTATTACACAAGACTCTCATCTTAACGAGATGGAGTCAAAATTATCTATCTTACAGTGGAATTGCCGTAGTGCTATTTCGAATAAAATAGATTTATGTTCCCTTCTAAAGGAATACAAAATTGACATAGCTGCTTTATCAGAAACCTGGTTCAAGCCAGGATACAACTTTGTTATCCCAGGTTATATTTGCCTGCGTGATGACCGACCCGATGGTAGAGGAGGAGCAGCCCTTCTTATTAAAAACCATCTTCACTATTCCCACATCCTAGTCCCAAACTCCTCATCTTTCCAAATTGTTGCAGCCTCTATAAACAATGTATCCTATATTTCAGTATATATTCCCCCTAACATCCCTTTTGATCTGTCTGGCTGGAATAATATAGTAAAATTGTTGCCCAAATCATTTTTCATACTAGGTGATTTCAACGCACATTCTCTCAGCTGGGGGAGTGCTTATACAGACCGCTCAGGTAGGAACATCTTAAGTTTCATTGATGATAACGATATATGTATACTTAACGACGGCTCTCCTACCAGATTAAGTTCTCCATCTCATAGACAGAGCGCTGTTGATATCTCATTATGCTCTAACGATTTAGCATCTAGGGTAACCTGGAGTATCTTAGACGATCCTCATTCGAGTGACCATTTCCCAATCACTATTCACATACCTCTTAAGTCTCGCATTACCCCTAGAACTCAAAACACCGTTTATAATTTTAAAAAAACTGACTGGACTAACTTTGTTAGTATTTTGGGAAAAAATAATTCCAAATCTCATCCTGCGAGCGACTTCGATATCCCACTGGAGTATTCTAAATTTATAGACACAATTATGTCTGCAGTTAATTCTACCACCCCTAAAATAAATTCAAAGACTCGGAGGAATCCGTCGCCATGCCCTTGGTGGGATTCCGAGTGCAGTCTAGCTGTTAAAAATAGAAAAAATTGTATGTCCAAATATAAAAATGATATGAGTGAATTAAATTTTTTGGAGTTTAAAAGAGTTCAAGCTGAGACAAAAAAAATGTTAAAACAGAAAAAACGAATAGGATGGAAATCTTTCTGTTGCGCTCTCTCACCTCAAACCCCATTGACTGATGTTTGGACAGCCATACGAAAATTTAGGTCCCCATCTTCTTCGTCACTCAAAAAAATTTCCGATGATTCAGCTTGGATCTACGATTTCGTTGACAAATTGGCACCTTCTCATGTTCCAACAATCCAAGAACTCCCATCCCACTCTTCAGTCATTCTCAATCAAGAATCTTGGTTTGACTCACCTTTCCAGATTGAGGAGTTATTACTTCCCCTAGAATATGTTAAAATCTCATCCCCCGGCTTAGACATGATCCCATACTCATTGATTCAAAAATTTCCACAACAAATTTTACTTAAATATATTAATATACTAAATAAAATATTTGAAACTGGAATAATTCCAGCTGATTGGAAAATTCAGCGGATAATCCCTATTCTAAAACCTGATAAAGACCCAATGAAGGGAGATTCATACCGCCCCATAGCGTTATCTTCGTGTATGCTAAAGCTTTTTGAACATATGATAAAAAATAGAGTAGACTGGTTTGTAGAGAGCAATTCCTTACTGTCTGCTTCACAATTTGGTTTCCGTAAAAACAAATCAACCACCGATAATCTCTCTATTTTCTCAACAGATATTCGAGTAGCGTTTTCTCAAAATGAATGCACCGCTGCAGCTTTTATCGATATTTGTGGAGCTTATGATAATGTGGACCTTAATGTCCTCAAAGTTAAACTATGCTCGTTAAAGTTTCCTTTTAAGATTGTTCAGGTGATTCTAAATATATTAAAAGAAAGAACTATTATTGTAAATGGGATGTATAAAAAAATAGAAAGAAAAATCTGGAAGGGCCTCCCTCAAGGATCTGTACTTAGTCCTTTACTATATAATATCTATACTTTCGATCTGGAATCAACAGTCTCGGGAAAATGCAAAATCTTGCAGTATGCGGATGACATTGTAATATATATTTCACATAAAGATATGAAAACTGCTATTAATAAACTTGAATCAGCCTTGACTTCTCTCAATACTTGGTTCACTTCTAATTGCCTTCAACTATCTCCTTCAAAAAGCCAAATAGTATTGTTCTCGAAAAAACATAAAATCCCATTTAACTCTATAAAATTTGACAATATCTCCATTCCTATAAGTAATCAGGCTAAATTTTTAGGAATTATTTTTGACAGGAAATTGTCATGGGCCCCTCACATAAATTCTGTAATCACAAAATGTGAAAGAAAAATTAACCCTCTCCGAGCTCTAGCAGGAGTTTGGTGGGGCTCTCATCCTCTTACTCTAAAACTATTTTACAACGCTTTTGTTAGAAGCCAATTAGACTATGGCAGTATCATAATTGACCCCCTCCCAATATACTTATTGAATAAACTGTCTGTTATTCAATACAAATGCTTAAGAATCATCCTGGGTGCGATGAAGTCTTCCCCCACAAATGCCCTCCAATTAGAAGCTATGGATCCTCCTCTAGACATTAGAAGACAATATCTGTCTGACAGATACATGATAAAATGTTTAGCTTTTGAAAATCACCCATCTCTTTTGGCATCTAAGAAATTACTAAACTCTGTAACATCTAACCGTGTGTTACATAATAGGCCTTATCCAGCACTCGCAAAAAGTTTTGAAAAACTGTCAAAATTTATCCCACAAATATTCCGATCTCCCACCCCCTCCCTTTATAACTTCCCTTACTCTCATCATATTTTTTCCCCAAATATTATAACCCACATTGGAGTAGGGACTAAATCCCCTAGTCCGATTTCCCTTTTCAACTCCATAATTGAATCAAAATGGAAAGACTGGTCTTTATTCTTCACAGACGGATCCAAATTGGAAATATCTGGCTATTCAGGGGCTTCTTTTTACAGTCACGATGATGGTTACTGTGCCCAATTCCAACTTCCTCAACCTTCGTCAGTTTTTACTGCGGAATGCTTGGCTTTAAGAGAAACTCTTTCCTACATTATGACCAAAAAGTTTGAAAG
This sequence comes from Brachycentrus maculatus, assembly GCF_059751285.1. Taxonomy (NCBI): domain Eukaryota; kingdom Metazoa; phylum Arthropoda; class Insecta; order Trichoptera; family Brachycentridae; genus Brachycentrus; species Brachycentrus maculatus. The sequence continues at coordinate 1,818,695 of NW_028280931.1, read as the reverse complement.
GTGCCTCATTTTATCCGACTCTCTAAGCTCTCTTCAAAAAATTAGCAGCAATCCCTTCAAACAAGCCCAATCCCATTTAATATTCCAAATCCGTGAGAAATTATATTTACTCAAAGAAAAAAACGTTCAGGTTTCTCTCGCCTGGATTCCAAGCCACCATGGCATTCCGGGAAATGAAAAAGCCGACTCTCTAGCTAAGGAAGCCGTTTTAAATGGAAGTACGAATTTCTCTAACTACCCATCTGATGACCTTTTGACAATTCCAAATATTGATATGTCTTCCAGCTGGTCCCTCAAATGGAACTCCTCCAAAATTTCAAAGGGTAAACATTACTCTCTCATTCAGCCTACTGTCCCGTCCCGTCTTTGGTTTAGGAAAATTTCGATGAACAAGAAAGATACATCCACCATTTGTCGAATGAGGATGGGTCATTGCTGTACGAGAGAGCACCTTGCGAGGATTGGTGTCTTTGACTCCCCCATTTGCGAGTGTCGTTGCGAAGAGGAAAACCTTAACCATATATTCTTTGTTTGCCCAATAAATGACCAAATGCCAAATTTCTTTAAATCTCTGGCCCCGCTTATTCCCCTCCCTACAGATATCCATCTCATCCTGGCGAGCAGGAACCCAAATTTGTACAGACTGTTGATTGTTTTTCTAAAATTAAATAAAATAAATTTATAGTTTATCTTTATAATTTTTATCATATCATATTTTATAATTAAGAATTCAAGTAACTTGACATTGGCAAATGCATTGTTTTACATGTGCAACGCCATTCCATATTAAAAAAAAAAAAAGGTGTGGACTATGTTTGTTTTCTATGGTGAGTAAACAATTGATTACCTAATTTATTGTAATAATTTCACTAGATTAAATATCACTATTGTGAATTTAGGTCGGAGATCCAGCAACCAAGTGATTGAATAAACACTGTGAGTACATTGGTCGATCCTTTTCATAACTTTGTCATAATACCATGAACACAGTCACGGTTATACTGCAAAAAGGGTTGCCAGTAATAAAGATTTTTTTTTTTGGCAAGGCAGCCAAATTTGAGTGATACCTAAAGATAAATAGTACTTAATTAGCTATGATAAGTACTAAAATAAAATTACCAAGCAAGTCCTTTCTATCATATTATTAGTGTATTCTTAATTGTTATTGTACATATTTTTGTTAATATTTTTAATGGCATTAGCCGTAAATAAAGTAAAAATAAAATATGATGCCAGCACTCTAAATATTGATAACATTTTTGTTGAATTTCAACTACAAATTTCGGAGATAGTTTATCTTTTTATACTGGAAATATTTGTACATTATTTAAAAAAAAAAAAAATACTGGTTAACATCATTAAAGAGCCTGTAAACGAGCAATATTTTCACAGCAATCTATTACTTTTTAATTGAACGCCCAAGTGAAACTCACCATGTTCCTACTTAGGATCTAACTAAGAACTACACAAGTTTTGTAGCCTTTTCCTAAGCATGACTGGGTTTACCTTTTATGATCAAAGTTACTAGATATGTAATTCTTGAGTGAAAAATTCTAACACTCGCTGAAAACCCGCATTACTGGCAGTGTAGCAACACTATGGTCAGGTGGTCCTGATAGTGCCTGATATATCCGAGCAGTGAGCACAATATGTAGTAGCATTTATAAATTAAGGGAAAAATGAAATTACAAATTGAAATTTTTGTATTTTATATTTTTATTTATATAAAATTAAGTAAATAAAAGCAGTCACACGTAATATATTAAACTTATGCAAATAATCACATCTTATTCAACTAAAACACATACTTAAGTCAATTGTTTTATATGTATTGTCATAATAGGTTTAAGGCACAAGAAGATTTATAGTATTTTTTATTTTAAATTTTATAATTTTTCGTCTCGTAAATTTTAAATCCTTTTCTTAAAATTTCATAAGAAGTCATTTATTTAAAAATTTTATAGATCAGTAGCGCCCATATTTGGGTATGAATAATGAAAAAATATTTATATGTATTTTTTTTATTTTTTTTCAAACAAAACTTGCGCTGGATTCAGATTCTAAAATGCACAAAGATTTTTAAAATTTACTGTAGTAAAAACTATGGTAATTATAAATGGTAACCATTCATTCCTCGCAACTCTGTTAGGTAATAAATATAACTCACAATATTTTGACTACGACTATGATTTCACTTATTCTCAATACATAGTGCCTAAAAATGTCTATTTACATAGTTAAGAATATTGAACTATAGTTTTTAACAAATGATATGACAACATTAAATATCCCGTCTTCAATCTCGGCAGCCTAATCCCGCTGACCAGTTGCAAATGCCGCCCACAGGATCGAAGCTCAGCCCTTTTGGACAAGTGTACGCCCATCCGTATACGTCTCCATTCTCCATCTTAGCACAGGAAATGAACTTTTTACAAGACTCGGGATGGGGGAAGTTTCCTTGATCGAGACATCGAATACCACCTGAAAATTCAATTAAAATAACTGTTATGAAACGTGGAAAAGGTGATATTTACCAAGTAAAACTTATTTTTTAAATCGATAATAGATATAATAGGATAGATATAATCACAAAGTGACTGAAATGAAAGGGATATTTTTGTAACAATTTAAACGCAATTAGTTATTAAAGTTCAATAAGTATTAGACCCTTTCTTTCACTTACCAAGTAAATCATTTGCTGGTTTAACTAATAAATTTAATTCATGAAATTGTGTTTTCGTAAGAAATAGTGATATTTACCAAGTAAAACTTATTTTATAATGTTTATGCTAATTTATACTAAAAATCAATGAAACGAAAGGTTTTTGTAGCAATTTAAAGACAATTAGTTATTAAAGTTCAATAAGTATTAGACCCTTTCTTTCTTACCAAGTAAATCATTTGCTGGTTTAACTAATGAATTTTATTTATTTCATTTTTCATTCAAACCCTTATCCGCACCCAATGGTGCATAGGGCACTGCATCATATAAACGCAGTGTTATCTTGATCATTAACACATGAAGGAAAGGTGAAGGCAGCCCTCCGCTTCAGGTACCAGTCCAGGGTTATATTGAATAAATATTACAGTGAAAAAATCACTAATATTTATTTGACCCCCCCCTTTGGGAATCGAACCCGGGACCTCCAGTATGGTAGCCGAGCGTGCATACACTACGGAGGTGGACTAATGAATTTAATTCATGAAATTGTAGCTTTTGTTGTATTTTAGAAATATGAAGTGAAACATACTACATAATTATAAGGTTTTTAAAGTTTCCTAGGATTACATACACGAGTTAACATTATAATTATGTACGTAATGTAGATAACTTAAATTTTTGTCAATTTTCTTTGTGGCGTCATTCTTACAATACTAAATGACAATGTTATTCAAAATACCAAAATCATTCAAAAAATTAAAGTTCGTAGGTAAAGTTATGATAAAGAATATTACATACCTGAATTTAGTACAAGAACTTTTTCTTGCAACGGAATCTTCTCTACAATTCTTACATCGTCATCGTCGTAATATTCATAGTCTACAACTGTCCTGTAAATCTTCTTGACTGGATTTATTTTCTCGAAAGCTGCTGGCGGATGGGATGGTTTTCTTCTTCTGACAACTGTCGGAGTGACGCTGGGGGAGTAGAAAACTTGAGGTGCTACTGTTGTGGAAATTCGTCGGCTCTTTTGTGGCACGGTGAATTTGGATCGCCCCTGGTATCTTTGTGTTGTGGCAATGTAATCTGTAAAACAATCATATTTAAAAATTATTAAAAATTAAATACAATTTTTTGTGCAAAATGATGTTGATTATTAAAATAAATAATTAACACTTGTATAATACCACTTAATGAGTTTTATTTCATTACACACGACTAGTTTAAAAAACTACAGATGTTTACATCTACAGATAATAAATAATATAAAATTATGTACACATATCGAGCACTCCTTTCAAGAACGTCATAAATCAAAAAACTTGATTTTTCAGGAGAACGTTTTTAAAGTTTAAAAATATAACACAATGTATTAAAAATAAATATCAAGCCACTTATTGAACTTTTTACTTTGCAACACATCTTTTTAGGTAAAATCTGTATGTTTTTTCTCCATTTGAAAAATATGAAATATATTTAAAAATAATAATTAAAAAATACCTTTTCTTCAAAATGTAAAAACAACATTTTCTGCCCTAAAGCAGGTAAATATTAAGTTAAAAATATGCCTCTTTTGCTGGGATATAGTACATTTTCTGGGCATTCCGAAAACATGCACTACTGAAAATTGACGATTTTTCATTTATAACGTTCTTGAAAGGAGTGAGCGATATGTAAAACACATTGAAGATCTTTTCAACTGAAGTGATGCTCCGACTACCATATTATTCTTCTTTTTGTTATCAATAAAAACATCTTAAATTTTAATTTTAGATTTTTTACTCATATCTCAATATAGACGTTTAATTTGGAGTCGAAATGCGATCTCTCAGACATATCGTAGTCGTACAGGAGAAAGTGACTAACTAACAAAACGTAAAATGTTCAGGATTGCCAATTAAGTCACTTTTGCTTGACAAGAAAATAAACATTAATACAGTTAGTCATTGTTAAGAAGTCAATATGTTATACTTCCAAGTTTAAAATCCTTTGGGATTTTTTTCAGGGCAATATTAAGCTAGTAAGATATCAAATAGTCAATGTGACGTTTTTGTAAAAAATGCACTTGGTCACTTTCTCCTGTATGACTGCGAGATGTGCAAAGTGATGTATTATAGATGTTCGAATAGTGAAATATGGAAAGAATGCAAGGCTAAGATAAGCATTATTGATCAAATTAAGAAAGGTGTGTTGAGATGGTTTGGAAATGTGGAACAAATGAGTGATGAAAGAACAGTTAAATAAATTTATAAGGAAAATGTATTTCTAGAATTCTAGAACTTAATCCAGTAGGATTACAAAGAAGACTACTTCTTGTTTTCCTTATGAACAGAAGAAGACAGAGAAAAACTTGGCATTATCAAATATGTCAAATACTTTAAAGTGGTCAGGTCAGGTGTCGGAATAATTGGCGGGTATGCGTTAGGATCTCCTCACGAATACAAAAGAGGCAAAAATTGTTTGCAAAGACAGAGTGGTGTGGCGTTCTGTTCTCTCTGCCTACCCCTGCAGAGTAGCATGATAGTTAGTTAGACAGTTTTAAATCGTAATTTCTCATTTGATATTCAGATATGGTAAGATTAAAGTCCTTACCATTTGGGCTGATAAATGGAGACGATGGGGAAGCCAGTAAGTAGGCCCTTGTCAGTGGAATTTCTTCAGTGTACACGGAGTCACTTTGATCGTCTCTTGCATACGGAGGGATGGTGGGCAGAGGTGCGGCACTTAGCTGATGTGCTGCTACAGCCACTGCTGCCGTGACATCTCCGCCAATATCTAAACAAGAAAAGCTACAGTTAAATAAACAGTAATGGATATAATACAAATAACATTATTTAACCCCCTCCTACATCAAATCCTGATATGAGGTCATAAAAGTGATGCCAAATTGTAAAAAAAGTACTTGTCTTACAAATTTGTTTACTGTAAATTACTTTGAGACTAGCGGCTGTAAGAGAAAAACTCGTTACATTTACAAACGATGTAACCAAGAACTATTGTGCCCAGAGTGACCACGTGTCGCCGTGCTTCAGTCTAATTAAATGGATAAGAAAGAAAAGTGAATGCACATTTATAATATGCTTGATTTCATAAGGCTTGTTGTGGGTATACAATATTTTAGCAGCTATCAAGAAACATGCTGCCGCCATATACAATGTTTAGTATTGGGTGTATAGCTATTATGTTCAATAGATGCCACTAATATTGCTATAAAAATCCGTTTAAAAAAGAACTTGTTTTTATTAATATTGATGAATAAAAACATGCGATGCTGCGTCTAAATTTCAAGGCAATTCATGATGATTAGGAGATCTAAGATTTTGAATGAACGATTATTTATATTTTCATTTGTATAAATTATATCATCTTTTTTTCAAAGTTTCGAAGCATGGATACACTTAGAAGTTTGGATAACCCGACGTATGTATATCTGTATATAGTAATAAAAACTCCATACAAGAAAAAGATATACTAGTAGTGAAGACCGTCCTAACATTTTTATTGTTTGTAGTAGTTTTCTTTACTAGTTCAAATATTAAGAGACTTTGTTAATATATAGATAGTAATAATTAGAAAAGATGATAAAACTGTTCAAAAAAAACGAAAATAGATGTATTTTTTGTAATCAAAATATATATTCTTACCATCAATGCCGAAGCCAGCATCAAAATTTTCATCGCTTCCTTTTTCTTTCTGTACCAAAGTATTGTCTGATTTTATGACTGAACTATACTTTTTGCTAACATTCTGATTTGACTCTTCTTCTTTGCTTTCTTTCCCTTCCTTATTTTCCTTTTGTGTAATCTGATTACTTTTAGCATTCAGTGGTCGTTTCTGTATCTTGATAATTCTTTTCTTCACAGGGACATCAGCAACGGAATCTTTCTCTTGTGCCTGTTGTATTGTGGAGTGGGATTCTTGGTCGGTTGAGCCTTCAATTAAAAAAATAATAAATAGACTAATTCATTTTGAAGTTTTCAATTAAACAAAATCATACTTCAGAAACATTTCAATCATCTCATGAAACCCTTACCCATTTCTTAACGCTTTCCTTCCTTCATTGATCTTAAAAACTTTTTCATCTTTGTTGAAATAAATAATAAGTATGTAAGTTTTAGGTAAGATAGTTTATACCTAGTACATAAATAAACTCACAAGTAAAATCATACACCTAAGTAACTTCATTGCTAACTTAGAATCATTGAATTGTAAAAACTCGTACCTTTAAAGAGATAGTGAATATTTTTGCTTAGATTTATTCACTTCAGAGTTACATGAAATTATAATAACTTTAATCAGTATGATGGCTATCGGCAGAATGGAGTTGTGAAAAAAGTTGGTGAAAACCAAATGCTTTCTATATAATTCCTGCATTGCTCCTTTTCTCTCTTAAATGGCTATGAGACATGGCACCTCATAAGGGCCCAGAGCAGCCGGATACTCAGCAACGAGAATAGATGCCTGCGATGGATTTTAGATGTGCGGTAGTTTGACTATATGAGAAATGAGAAAATACAGCGTAGGACGTAACAACCCATGGTCACAACTGCTGTCGAGAAAAGGCGATTCAGTCTAGGCCATGTACTTCACATGCCCCCCAAGAGTCAACATCAAGCTTGCCTCTTTTACAAGGCATCAGATTCCCACCGCCCAGAACTTCCACTGCTGACAATCCGTCAGCAGTTCTCGTCTGAACTTCGGGATGCAGAGACCTGACTGAGTTGCGGCTGACAGAAGAGCCAATATAGAAGAGAGATATCCATATAAGTAAGTAAATAAGTTATAAAGATTAAACCCATTCACAAGTAGGAATAGGCCATGAAACTATAAAGTTGGAGCCTAAGTAGAAACATGATAAGCGATGTTTAAGCCTTAGCTAGATTTCAGAGTCACTTGGATGTTAAGTGATTTTCACTCACCGGTTAGAGCTGACTGTGTAGTAGGTGCCGCATTATCCAAGCTAGCAGCAGAATCTGAAGAGGATGGCAGGGCGGTAGTTGAGGAGGAAATTATAGGTCGTCTCCTCACTCCCACTCGGAAGTTCTTTCTACTCGTGGGTTCAGGGGACGCTGTCACTGTTGTTGAACGTTGAGTTGTAGTGGCTGCAAAAAAAAATTATTCTGTTTAAAAAATATATAAATACATAGCGAGTACATTCCTTATTCATATTGTGACATTGTATATTCAAGTGGCTGAAATTTTATTTTCAATCAGTTTAAAAAAAGCAAAGACATTCTGTTTTCGTATTGTAACATAGTATGTTCAAATGTATATGAATATAAATACAAAATCTTTATATTATTTATATGAATATACAAAATCAAGGAATCTTTGGTACGCAAATTTTTGGTTGAGCTACACTCTTCTTTTTATTGTGTCTGGTTATGGTCCCGTGGTTAGTGTCGCGGACTCTTAAGTCAGAGATTCTAGGTTCGAACCCACTCTACCACAATTTGATACCCATTTCTATTAATGAGCCGCTTAGGCTCACAGAAATAGTATGTAATTGAAATATTGTGTCCGCCTCCATAGTGTAATGGTCAGCACACTCGGCTACCGTTCTGGAGGTCCCGGGTTCGATTCCCAAGGGGGGTAAAATAAATATAAGTGATTTTATCACTGTAATATTTATTCAATATTACCATGGACTGGTACCTGAAGCGGAGGACTGATCACCTTTCCTTCATGTGTAAACGATCAAGATAACACTGCGTTAATATGACACAGTGCCCTATGCACCATTGGGGTGCGGATAAGGGTTTTATTATTTTTTATTTTTAAATAGTAAAAACACACATATTTCTCTTTAAATAAAATAAAAATAAGAAAATATATTGATATATTTTTATTATTGACAACTTATTATAGATAAGGAAAAACGTGAAAGTTTGGGCGTTTGCAGGACTTACAACTTGTCATAGGATATAATTAAAAGCCTGAATTATATTACTTTAGTAGTAAAATTATATTTTTGGCATAAAACTATTGCATATAAAATATTATGATAATTTCCTCGAAATCGTATTTTTACCTTGCAATTTTTATGTATTTTTTTTAATAAAATAAATTATTCATAAAGAGGCGAGGTTATTGTTTTTACTACCCACGCTACATATTGAAATAATTTCCTGGAAACCAATTTTCCCCGAAAATGGGATGAAGTCAGACACATAAAAATAAACCAGTTTACACATTTTTTACGTACAATTTTTTAACAAATATTTTTGGACAAAATAGATTATTCATAGAGAGGCAAGGTTATTGTTTTTATGCCTGCGGCATGTTTTGAAATACGATAAATAAAAAGATGTGTACTTATTTGTTATGTTCGAGTTAAGTGGCGTTTACATAACAATGGCCCGTCTCACATCACGTTCATGACATTCAAAGAATATTAAATTACTATTGCACGGAAGCCTTATGCGTAAGTGATACGGCCTGGTTCGACTACAAACTCTGTGTTTTATATAAACCGCATTACAATAGTTTGCCTATAGAATAAGTATGTAGTTTCGGTTTAAATACATTAAAAAATAAAATTTCATTTATTGATTCGGCAGTCACTTTGTGGTAAAATCTATCCATTTTTAATTAATGTTTTACTTAGTAGTAGTATAGTGGTATTTACTAAGTAAAACAATAAATAAAATAAAAATATTTGGCAATTTCTTTTTATTTTGTTTCTACCTTAGACAGATTATAAAATTAGGGGAGTTTTTAAAGATATATCACATGTAAAGCGTATAAAAAAATACTCATTTGAATATTTGAAATATATAAAAATACACATAATATATCAAAGATACACAAGATATAAAGTAAATAAGTAATTTTTCAATCTTTACACACTACAATTAATTTTTGTCAAAATGTATAATTGCACTTTACCGATGTACCTTAACATATATTTTAATTTAATAATTTAATCTGGTAAGCATCAAATCTTTCATCGGCTTGTATTTTCAAAAAGAAATAAAATTGTAGCAGGGTGACAAACGAACCTATCAAAGTGTATGAATAAATTATCATAAATTATAAAAAGCTCTCAAAAATGGTATTCTATCATTATAATAATTTGTACACACATCAGGTCATATATATTACATATATAAAACACATACGTTTTTAAGAAATAAAAATCTTTCATCATTGCATGTAGCTTGTGACTGACATCCTATTGGCGAAACAGTCCTCAAATTTAAATCGAATGTAGAGCATTGATATATTCATGACATGCCTATGCATAATAATTACATACCGCACACCAACGACACAACTTCCTACCCATTTTACATACGCTGTAATACATTACACATGTAAGTGCACTCGTGATTGATACTGACTGATCTCTCAGCCTGTATGGGAACAGCTTTCTCTGATTTATTATGACCGGTCAGAATATGAGAAATTTCATACGAGCAATCAATTAACAACCTGTCTGTAAGAGGCATATTACGTGTGACATTTCGTCCGTTTCGTAATGCTATGAATGTCTTTTGAACAAGTATTTTTACTCAACTGTTTGATCCCTCGATAAAACTTTTCGAAGTCGAAAAAAGGCAAGCAAGATTTTTTTATGAAAGAAACAGTAATTATAAAACGTAGAAATAGTAAATATTGCCTAACGTTTTTAAGAATATTAATAAAACATGCGTGGTTAGTTTATACAAATTTACGATTTACGATTATTTTTTTATTCCTAAGTATAAATACAGAAGTAAGTTGTGTTAATATATAATTAGTTATCATACTAAACAATAATAGCCTGATACGTAATTTAACATTGAAGAAAAAAGTTATAGCAAAAGAGTTAGGTATTTGTAATATAAATTGAAGAAACTATATATTTTGACTGTATTCAAATTTATATTTATAAATGATGAATATCGTGATGTTTTTTTTTTGAATATTTGATTAAAAAACCATCACGAAAAAACTATATATTTTGAGTGTTTTTAAATTTATATTTATAAATGATGAATATCGTGATGGTTTTTTGAATAATCGATTAAAAAACCATCACGAAAAAAACTATATATTTTGAGTGTATTCAAATTTATATTTAAAAGTTATGAATATCGTGATGTTTTTTTTTAATATTTGATTAAAAAACCATCACGAAAAAAACTATATATTTTGAGTGTATTCAAATTCATATTTATAAATGATGAATATCGTGATGGTTTTTTGAATATTTGATTAAAAAAACCATCACGATAAAAAAAAAATATATGGTTAAAAAAATACTTTTTTAACCATTAATGTCGTAGATGACATTATACAAATAAAAATCAGTTGATTTTTTTCAATTAAAGCATACATGTAGGTACATACGACTTTCCGAAATTATGTTATATGGTAGTAAATCATGAGTCGAATGGTGATTATTACATAGTATGTAAAGTAAGCCCTGTAAATGTTCACACTTCTATATTCCTATCTCAATAGACTTCTTCATCTATGTTTAATTTTTTAAAACAAATAATCCTTACGAATGCATTAAAAATAACTAAAGAGACATCACAGAAAAACATTTTCAATACAGCAAACAAATCACCAATAACACACTACATAAAAATATTTACAGACCCACAAGATTAAAAACGCAGTAACAAATGTCCCAAAATGAGAAATAGAAATTACTCATCGGAAATATTATATGTATGACTAATGTATGTAATTTGTTTTGAAATAAATAAAACAAATCAAACGAATACTACGTTTGGCCAAAGGAACTTTGAAGAACAACAAAATGAATGAGGACATGAGTCCATGGATCACCAATGAAAGAAAACAACAGTTAAAATGGTGGGAAAGAAAACGGTTTCGTAATTTTCCAAGATCCAAAAAGTGTTTTCACAATTATGAGGTCATTGCGTTTTGAATTCAGAAATATGCAACACCTTATCATACTAGGTGACAAAATTATCTTTGTTCCCGTTCCCACGCCGAGGAAAAAGTACTGCTTACTTTTCTTTGGTCACAGAAAATTATGAAAAGAGAAATATGGAGTAATAATAATAAATTTATAATTAAAATGGAGTTATGATTATAACATTAAAAAAACATGCAAACACAAATTTAAAATGATTTAAAAAAAATTCTGTTTTATATGAAATAAAAACTATAATTTATTACACCTACATTGAAATCTTGATTTTTAATGTATAATATACTGTCATTTATTGATTAGGCAGTCACTTAGTGGTGAAATCTATCCATTTTTAATTAATGTTTTACTTAGTAAATACCACTATTTCTTAAAATCTACCGTGACACGTGTTTCGATGCATTCCGCATCATACGATGTTTGAAAATGATGGTATTTACTAAGTAAAACATTAATTAAAAATGTATAATACACTAATAAGTTTTCATCTATTGTGCATTTTGATTTGAATAACGTCACGTAAAAACTATCGATTCCAGACCAAATGCAGTTTTATTGAAATCGTAAACATAAAGTCAATTCTCAATATTTCGCTATCATTTTTAATTTCAACTTCTTTTTTTCCAATTACTAATGACTCAATTTATACAAACACAGATTTTACAATCTATGTTTAAAAGATATTTTATCTACATATGTTTAAAATGTCTGATGACAAACTGCTAAAATAGCAGTTTACCTTTTTTATATCACCACTCGCTAATTGAACACTCGGAAGAAATTTTCGATTGGTTATGAAAACACAAATTGTGCACAAAAAAATATATAAAACGAATAATAAATATCCATGAAATTAACAATATTTCCTTAAATAATAATATAAGAAAATAAAGACGAAAAATCAGTCGTGCTTAAATTTTAATTTAACTTTAATTTAAAAAAGTACGAATATGGTTTCTCTTTAACAATTATCGGTGAGGTTTTTAATGAAAAATTTGTTAAAGTACCATTTAGTCATGTAAAAGGAAATGAGAATCTTCTTAAGTACTCACGTGAAGACACACCCAGAATTAAGCAAGCGATTGCTGATCTTTGACATTTTGAATTTGAGAGACGATTTTACTAGTCAATAAACATCGTTTTTTATTACTATGGGAATAAAATCTACTCATCTCGCTAATTGAACACTCGGACGAAATTTTCGATTGGTTATGAAAACGCAAATTGCTTAAACTTTCAATAAAAAGTAAACACTCAATCTACCGGTGATTCGTGAAACATAAAATAATTATACGACGCATACAAATATTAGGTGGACCATAAGTTTACCGGGCTAGAACTCATATCGTAAGGTAACTCTATTTACCTGAAAGAGACGATAAACGACTGCGATGTTTGTTTTTACACATTATATATATATATATATATATATATATTTAAATATATATATATATATATATATATATATATATATATATATATATATATATATATATATATATATATATATATATATATATATATATATATATATATATATATATATATATATATATATATATATATATATATATATATATATATATATATATATATATATATATATATATATATATATATATATATATATATATATATATATATATATATATATATATATATATATATATATATTATATATATATACATAAATATATATAGTGATGGAAAAATAATGACGATTTCATATTGTTTTGTATGTTATATTAGTAAATACAGTGGTAAAGCATCCTTAAAATGATTTTTCACGCAAACGGTATAACAAAAATGATCCAATAACTAAAAACTTTTTTATTGTTAAAAAAAACGCCTTAAAAAATCTATTATAAAACGTTCATTTACATGGTTAAGATAATATATAAATAGAAGATGGCAGTCGGATTTTGCCTATTATTACATACATACTTCTCCGAAAAACCGTTGGTTAGTTGGCATAGAATGAGCATGCATGTTTTTTATTTGTAAAACAATTCACATAAATGATAATCTAAAAAGTATCATTGAGATATCAATCCTTTTCTACTCGCACCAAATTTTAAATCCTTTATACTCTAGGTACATTTCTACGTACGGCGCAGGAAGTCACCATAACATTATGGGTAGTATAATGATTTGAGAAAAAAAAACATCGTTACGCTTAATTTAAAGTTAAAGTATAACGCTCCCTATATTTGGCTTGCATCATTACCCATACAACGACATTTTAAACATATGAAATACCAATAAAACAAATCGATTCTTATAATTATTTTAAAATAGATAACTAGGTTCCCCGCGTAATAGACATATTACAAGTAACCGACATCGTTCTAGTAGCCTGAGTTATTAAACACCATAATCATATGAGACAATTGACACATGATGAAACGTACCGCTATGGGCGATGCAAAAATTACTAATGTAGTGAAAGTTACGTCAGAATAATTGCGACAGTTAAACGTTGGCGAATTTTAATGGTTAAACTTGGATTAAAATGACATAAGCCAGTTTGCCCAATATTCTGCGGCGAAAGAGGGTCATACTGGATAGATTGCTTTCGGGGAAAAAGCCTAGTTCCATATCGATTATATATTGTACAATGATACACCTATGGTCCCCTCAGCTGCAGATTTGATTTTTATCTTTATTTTTTCCCATACGTCTTGAACGATTTCCATGTTATTTATATTGCACTCTCTTGTTTCCGTTGTAAATTTATATTTAACTTCTTTGGTCTTTAAAGCTTTTGTGTTCCATTTACTGTTTACATATAATAAAAAATGGATGCTTTGAATTTAAACCATAGATTCATATAAAATATCGTAATATTAAAATATGTTCATTAAGTAAAAGTTTGTAGATATATTGATCAAGCTTTATACATAGTTCTTGAACTCGATAGACTTCATGAGAGATCACTTCATCTATGGTGGGATGAGGCAAGTTTTTATCAAGCAGAAACTCTTTTATTTGTATGTGAGTTCCAATCCTGGATTTATCCACATTGGAACTGTTGGAATTGGTGAATGTTACACGTGTGTAAAGTGACCACTTAAACCAGTCTATATTGGTCGTAAGCTCTGTAAATGCCCAGACTTCCATATTCTTCTTCATCTATATTGAGATGTCAAAAAAATAAATCCTAATTGAATATAATCCAGATTTGTGAACAAGTACACACTAAGGACACACTAAAAATGTTGTAAAAATTGTATTGATATTTCATCAGGCGTCGTGGAGTAGATGGGTAGACGCTCGACTGCGAAACTGGCATCGCGGGTTCGATTCCCGCAAATTGCAGAATAAATTCAAGAAAGATTTATTTCCAATATGTCTGGGTGTTTCTGATGTATTTTTCACATTTACATGCCTTCCTTCATCCTTACTATCCTACCTGGAAACAAGCCTCTAAAAGTAGAGGCTTCGTGGGATATTCGATGGTTATGCCTGTAGGAAGAGCTACCGCTATGTTGAACAATATCACATTGGATATTGATCTGTTCCATGTGTCCGAAGGAGTTTTCCGAAGCGGGATTCTTCTACACCTTTAAGTCTTCTTGCTTACTTTTAATATATACGCCTTGAATATTGTTTGTTATGTATATATTATTTTTTTGTTGTTGAATAAATTGAATTGAAATTGAAAAATTGAATTGAAATATTCCTTTAAAAAACATGTATAAAGAAGAATATGGACGTCTGGGTATGGTATTTACAGAGCTTACGATCTGGTTTAAGTGATCACTCTATGTATGTGTAACATTCACCATTCTATCCATGATTGACCTCAAATAAAAAACTACTCAAATTTCGTAAGTTTTTATTCTTCAATTGACACCTTCTTCCACATGCTACTTCTCATCACCATCTATATTTGAGTTGATTTAGCTGTTTGAATAAGCAGATATCTTCATGAAATATTTCTAAGGTTCTTTCCAAATTATTTTTACATACTAGGAGACGCTTGAAAACGTGATTTTCTATTTATATTGAATTTATATTTTGACCAGTTATTTAATACACAATATTTTGAGTACGTCCGTTTATGAAATGCATGTAAATAAAATAATTAACTCCTAAGTGGACAAACCGAGATAAACGAACAAAGATTTGGACATACTGAAAATATAATATTGTAAAAATTTCATTTTTAATTTTTTAAACGTATAGCGAAAGCGCCTGATTTTCCGCAATATGCACAACATAAATATGTTTATAAACAGTTCTTAATGGTATTATTTATTGATTCGGCATTAACTTTGTGGAATGACATGATTATTTTAATTAAATTAAACACTTAAATAATCCACTGAATTGAGTTTTATTTTGATATTACGACTAGTTTCGAAAACGACAATTGTTTTCATCTTCTGGTACAAATTAAAACATTAAAATTAGTTTTAATTTGTACCAGAAGATGAAAACAATTGTCGTTTTCGAAACTAGTCGTAATATCAAAATAAAACTCAATTCAGTGGATTATTCAAGTGTTTAATTTAATTAAAATAGTTCTTAATGGCATAAAGATAGATTTTAGTTTCCGTCGCATTTTTATTTTATTCCGAGTTATTTCGACTACCGAATAAATTGATGATAGGAACAAACTATATTAGATTAAAGCGTGGACCTTCATATTTTTATACGAATAACCCGCAAAGCCTTTACTGTTAGATGTTTATACGATAAGGGAAGGCAAATGTGAAAAATACATCACCCAGACCAGTTGAAAATAAACCTTTCATGAATTTATTTTGTTTTCTGTTAAAATCAAATATTTGCATTTAATGTTTCCATTTAAACCCTTGTGCGCAACCCAATGGTGCATAGGGCACTGCATCATATAAACGCAGCATCTTGATCGTTAGCACAAGAAGAAAAGGTGATCTGCCCTCCGCTTCAGGTACCAGTCCAGGGTGATATTGAATAAATATTTAATGGATCCACTTTTAATCTTTTTTTTTATATCCAGAAGAAAATAACAAGTGTGTAATTTTTTTCCAATTTTAAGACTGGTTCAGTCTGATGATGTCGATTACGATGAAACCGGGTTGCTAGTCAAATAAAATTTACGTCGAAAAATTACGTACTTGTTATTTTATAAAATGTATGTAATGTTGTATATTCTATAAAATGCAGTTCCACCAAGAAATGTCAGTACAAAAATATTTTGATATCTATTGTATTCATCCATTTGTTATATATAACCTTAAATAAATTGTAAACCCACAACCATGGTTTATGGGATAATTTTTTATTATTTTATTAATGTAATATTATATTTTTGTGCTTGTAATATTTACCTATTATACTGTGAAATGAAAAAACATAAATAATAATTGTAACTAAAATAAAATTTTTCATTGCAAAAATCAGTCATTAATAAAGGCACGTATCCACTTACCTAACAAAAAGGATAAAATATTTTTAAGTATGATGTATAATGTAGGCGCGGTTTGTGTTACACAATATTCACAATCGAATTTCTATTTTCCTTACATATTTATAAATTATTTCACGTTTTAATTAAAAGCGTACAACCGGTTAATAACTAATATAATATCTCTCACATGGAGCGTACAGAGAAATAAAACATATGTGTACCCTACATACACGTATCTAACACAAATCAAGTCCTTATGTAACAGTCCATGATTGGCTCCAATCAAATTGAATATATCGCTCACTTCTTTCAAGAACGTCATAAATCAAAAATCTTCAATTTTCGGAATGCCCAGAAAATGTACTACATCCCAGCAAAAGCGGTATATTTTAAACTTAATATTTACCCGCCACAGGGCAGAAAGTGTTGTTTTTGCATTTTGAAGAAAAGGTACTGTTTAATTATTTTTTTAAATATACTATCAGTATTTTTCAAATGGAGTAAAAACATCCAGGTTTTACCTTAAAAAAGATCTGTTGCACAGTAAGATATTTATTTTTAATACATTTTATTGTATTTTTAAATTTTAAAAACCATCTCCTGAAAAAATCAAGTTTCTTTTTATATGACGTTGTTGAAAGGAGTGAGCGATATGACAGACAATAATATTAAAACTGGTACCGATAAATTGAAAGTATAAGAAAAAACTCGAAGAAAAATTTGAAATGAAATGTGATATCCTTTTTATTTATTGGGCCTTAAGGCGGGATAATCGACAGCCCGCAAGTAAATTTTCTATAAACCCAGGTAACATTTGACGTAGGTAATTGAAATTTCGCTTAAAACATAGTCATTGTAGTAGTTTCGCTTAAAACATAGTATTTGTATTGGAACAATAAGTTTTTCTTCGAAATAAATATATGGTTTTGAAAAGAAAAGAGTTCTAAAAAGGTAAGAATTAAAAAATTTAATAAAAAATAATATTTTTTCAATTTATATAATTAAAAAAATCGCAGTACATTCTAAAAAATGCATGCACGTGGGTTCTAGCTCGGCCGGTCACGAACTGAATGATATGTTGAGAGTATACCCTTAAAATGTTTACAACATTTTGAGTGTGTCCAAATACTTCCATATTCTTCTTCATCTTTGATGAGATGTCAAAAAATAATACTTAAAATGTTTGATGAAATATTTGTAATAATATAATATAGTACATACACGCATCAATCTGTTTTCTGTAGCTTTTATAAGTAGTAGGTAGATTTTTGTGGAAATACAATTTTTATAAAAAACCGTCTTTTCCGAACAAAACTGAAAAAAATTCTGTTCAGATATGTCTATAAAAAAACTCCTAAAAGAGATGGTCAGATTTGTGAGCAAGGATTTGGACACTCAAAATGTTTGGAGAAAATGTCATACAATAAGTTGAAAAATCAATATGCTTACTAGACCTAATGCAGACATACAGAGAAGTCTCAACATTTTGAGTGTGTCCAAATACTTGTTCA
This sequence comes from Brachycentrus maculatus, assembly GCF_059751285.1. Taxonomy (NCBI): domain Eukaryota; kingdom Metazoa; phylum Arthropoda; class Insecta; order Trichoptera; family Brachycentridae; genus Brachycentrus; species Brachycentrus maculatus. The sequence goes on along the minus strand of NW_028280931.1, from coordinate 1,800,234 downwards.
CAAAATCTGGATTATCTCCAATTACAGGACATATTATTTTTTAACATCTCATCAAAAATGACGAAGAATATGGAAGTCTGGGCATTTACGGGATTTAGTCTGGGCATTTAATATAAGAGTTTCTGCTTAGTAAAAAGCTTCTTTATATTTCACCAATAGATGTCTCTAGTGAAGTTCTAGTGATTCAAGAACAAGGTTCCTAAATTGGTTCATATATAGAGCTTCCAAGAATTTGAGTAGTGTGGTTGTCAATAATGGGTAGAATTGGTGAATGTTACACGTGTGTAAAGTGATCACTTAAACCAGCCTATGACGGTCGTCAGCCCCGTAAATGTCCAGACTTCCATATTCTTCTTCATCTTTGATGAGATGTTAAAAAATAACAGAGAAGTCTCAGTACTTGAAGTGATTCGAACTAAATTTGTTGAAGTACCATAGCTTTAATAGAAATATTGTTTTTTTTTATAAATACGTTACGTATTTATTATTTATATTTGTGATTAAGTATCAAACTTTCACGAGATACAAACTACGTATAATCAACATTAGATTTATATGATTGAATATAATGGAATGCGGTCGAATATTTTCTCTTTCATGTCCATTTCTGATTTAACTTGTAGGTAATAAATAAATAAATATCATTATGGAATTATCTGCTGCATAATCAATGCAAATTTATTTCAGACTTATATTTCTCGTTCTTATTGTAAGAATTTGTCACATTGTGGGTAGGTTCCTAAATATTCATAACTATTATATTTTAGATAAATACTGAAATATTCTTAGCACAAATAGTCGGTATAAGTTCAAAAAAGGGTTTTTAAATACAAGTAAAGAAATGTATGGAAGTGAAGCGTGGAGTTGGCAAAAGAATAACGAAAGTTTACTGAATGCAGACGAAATCTCTCAGACGAATGTGCGGGAAAGCGATGTTTGATTGATTTTCAATTGGTAATATAAAGAAATAATGCAAGGCTTTTTTTTTACATACATAAATAAAAATGTTAATATTCGTGTGCAATCTAACATACATAGATAGCTTTTGTGAACTCATATGTTGTCATGAGATTAATGATATATGTAAGAGTTCCGTTGTTTTGTTGTGTTGTTGTCAATCATGGGTAGAATGATGAATGTAGCACGTGTGTAAAATGATCGATAAACCAGCCTTTGACACGTTATAAGCCCTGTCAACATTCCCCATAACACAATTATCCTTCAGTAATTCCTTCTCTGTCCAATCGGCCAGACTATGGAATTAATTACCTCTCCTTGTAAACAATTCACCTTCTCTAATAAATTTTAAGAAACGTCTGGGACATTACTATTTATCATTAGAATACTAATTGTCCATCAAACCCCCTCCCTTAGATTTTACCTCTACCTCCTTCCCTAAACTGCATTTTTCCTTTGCCCTCCTTATTATCATCTTTTGTAAAAAAATATATGTTCAAGTACTATCTACCCTTTGATTGCAAACAGCTATATATGGTTTCAAACGTTTGGATCAATATCGCTAGCTTGGTTGATTGGAAGATATTGCTTTTTAACAATAAGCCCGCCAATATACTTATTTATTTTCTGTAAATGAAGTTTAAATAAATAAATACCCATGCTACCATATTGTTCTTCATCTTTGTTGATAATGAAATGTCAAAAATGTACAATAATGTATACCACTGCTATAGGAGAAAGGCAGTGTGAATGCATTGCGACAGTTATACATATTATATTGACCCGAGAAGTCAGCGGCCATTGACCAATATTATGTTTTGATGTGGTTTCTAGGTGCAGTTGTTGACCTTAATATCCATTACATATTACAGATACAGAAAGTATTTATCAGGGTTATTAAATTCACGATCGCCTGACAAGTGAAAAGCGTGATCTCGGCAGCCTTGATGATGATAACTGGAAGAAGTTCCAATGCTTTAAAAAACCTGAGATTAAGAAACGGATAATTATTTTATTAGGATGTCGACCCATCATATATTACCGATCCTAATTTTGATTATTTTTCCTTCGTTAAATCAATAAAAAACAACATTTTTGAGGATCAGTATGGAATAAACATCATAAGAGCTGTATTCTATAATTATATTCTTATCATTTATTATATCTTGCATTGTGTTTTCTCTTGTAGCTTGTATTTTTAATTCATCATATACAAAATTTTAAATTACAATCATGTGACCTCACTGAGTTTACCTAACTGAAAGAATAAAAATGTATAAAAGAAAATAGTTTGCGAAATGCAATCAAATACGAAATGGCCAAATGATGCGATCTATTTCAGATCTACCTACTTCCATTATATATTGTAAATTATTTTATATTGACAAGATAAGATAAAGATATATATACCAATAAATATTTATATCTTGCATAAATATACATACTTTTATCATTTACATTTTATTGCATTTTTTTTCAACCCTAATTTTGTAAACGGGTTATATCTGCAAGTTTATTGAGGTATATTCCAGCTTTATATATGTGTATGTTTATATGCTGTGTCATATTTAAGCACTTCTTCTTCAAACCCTCATCCGCACGAATGGTGCATAGGGCACTGCATCACATAAACGCAGTGTTATCTTGATCGTTAACACACGAAGGAAAGGTTATCCGCTTCAGGCACTAGTCCAGGGTAATATTGAATAATTATGAAAGTGAAAAAATCACTTATATTTATTTGATATAAATAAATACAATGAATATAAAGAAGTGAAAATGTATTTTTTAATGCCATTATATGTAATCTTAAATTTATGAAACGTAAACAGGAAAAATACTAAAAATAAATCAATCAAAAACTGGTATTTGTAAATAGGCATAAGTAAATTAAACTTACGATGTAAAAATATAAGATAAGATCTAAATAATTTGCAGAGTGTAAATATTAAATAAAAGGTGAATGAGATGACACATTAAGAAAGGACGAACCTTGAGTAATGTATCAAATTACATGTGCTCACACATACTGTATCTTTAACAGATAACTTGTATGTAATTGAGAGTGTTGGAGGGATAGGTGGGTAGGTACCTTTCGAATACGTTGAAATCAATGTAATTATAATTGTGAAATAAACGTCATTTATTCTACAGCCTAAAACATTATTTTCTCTCCTTATCATCCATTGTTCACTTTGTTTAATACCACTTTTATAAACACGTATTCGTGACTACCGGTTTCGGAAAATCATTCCATCATCAGGTCATAAATAAATAATAATAAAACCCTTATCCGCACCCCAATGGTGCATAGGGCACTGGGTCATATAAACGCAGTGTTATCTCAATCGTTTACACATGAAGGAAAGGTGATCAGCCCTCCGCTTCAGGTACCAGTCCATGGTAATATTGAATAAATATTACAGTGAAAAATCACTTATATTTATTTTACCCCCCTTGGGAATCGAACTCGGGACCTCCACAACGGTAGCCGAGCGTGCTGACCATTACACTACGTAGGCGGACGAATCATCAAGGCGGATCATCAGGTCATACATATACAAAATAAATATTCTCATATTCGTCAGATATTCCCGTATCGTTTACACAGAGAAAAGAAAACCTTTACCTTAAAAAAAACTAAAATATCAAATAAAACCTCTACAAACACATCAAACAAAATCTCTACAAACACATACGTCTTTTGGTCTAAAAAACTTTGATTATTTTGCCACAAAGTTGTACAACCCACTTACATTATCCATTAAGTCATTAAATAACGAAACTAAGTATAAAATAGGTATTTATAAATGGATAATGAAGGTGGGTAGATCTGAAATAGATGGCATCATTCGGCCATGTCTTATTTGATCACATCGCTCACTCCTTTCAAGAACGTCATAAATCAAAAATCGTCAATTTTCAGTTGTGCATGTTTTCGGAATGCCCAGAAAATGTACTATATCCCAGCAAAAGAGGCATATTTTTAACATAATATTTACCCACTACAGGGCAGAAAGTGTTATTTTTGCACTTAGAAGAAAAGGCATTGTTTAATTATTATTTTTAAAATACTAAATATTTTTCAAATGGAGAAAAAACCTTCAGGTTTTACCTTAAAAGATCTGTTGCACAGTAAAAAGTTCAGTGAGTGGCTTGAAATTAATTTTAATTCATTGTATTATATTTTTAAACTTTAAAAACGTTCTCCTGAAAAATCAAGTTTTTTGATTTATGACGTTCTTGAAAGGAGTGAGCGATATGTCATAAACAGTTTACTTTTCATTATTATTTTAAAAATTAAACACTTGTATAATACCACTCAGTGAGTTTTATTTCATTACGCACGACTAGTTTCGAAAACTAACAGATGTTTTCATCTACAAGTGAAAAGTAAAACTTTTTCACATGTAGATGAAAACATTTGTTAGTTTTATAAACTAGTCGTATAACGAAATAAAACTCGCTAAGTGGTATTATAATCGTACAAGTGTTTAATTGTGAAAATAATAGTCAACATGTCATTTCAAAAGGTTAATGCCGAATCAACAAATATCATATTCATCTAATTTATAATAATGTTTTGTAAAATGTGCCCTTACAGTCTTTATTTCTAATACTCTAAGCGCGTTTTTTTTGTGCCAACGGTGTCCGCTCTACTTTTGATCCCGTACGTCATGATGGGTCGGACACAAGCTTTGTAAATCTAAATTTTGGTGCCGATCTTCATCTCAGGATTTTTCCATATAGAATTTTTCCATATAGCACATCAGGCAAGAGTCTTTGAGATAGAATAAGAAACGCTAGGATCAGGGAAATATGCGAGATCGAAGATGTCGTTAGGTGGGGAAGGCAACGAAGGAGACAATGGTATGCACATGTGAGGAGAATGGAACCATCCAGACTCCCCCACATTGCACTGTATGGCCAACCCCATGGTAGACGACTCTCAGGCAGACCACCAAAGAGATGGATCTATAGCTGGGAATCGACAACGCATGGGAGGCTAATTCCTCTTAAAAACAGGCCACAAGGTCTACACCAAGAAGAAGAAGAAGAAGAAGAAAATGTTCCCTCTGTACGGCAAAACTTATAAAGACACATTATTGTAAATTGTAATTTGTTTTTATTTGTACGATGAAAAATTAAAGTATGAATAAATTAAAATTATTTATAATTTAAATAACACGAGGCTGATAGAGGGCGTGAAATTTTTCAAATAATAGATGACTAACCTATAATTTACTGTTGAATCATTATTTCTGTAAATTACTAATCCATCAATCTTCGTTAGTAATGATTATCGGAATCACGATCACGGACACAATAATCATGATACACGAAGTCATTAAAAAAACTTGTTGATAATAAACAAAATATTGGATCATCTCAAACTTATCGACTTCATATGTTGCATAAGAAAATTACTTGCCAAAAAAAACTAGTTAGTGACTAGTTCGTTATCTCAAGTTATTGACAAAAAACAGGTTGTTTTTTTCTCACAACATTTTTGGGTAAGGTGTTAAAATCCTTGTTCAGAAATCTGAGTTTCTCCTGTCTATCTGGGTATGTCCAAATCGTTGTCCACAAAATTTGTCAACAGGATTTTTTTCACAACATTTAGAGTGTTTCCAAATCCTTGTTCTCAAATCTAGGTTTCCCTGTCTGTCTTGGCTGTGTCCAAATTCTTGTTCACAAATCTGTCACTAGTTAGTGGTTGTTTTTCACAACATTTTCGGGTGGTTTCAAATTCTTCTGTACAAGTTTGGTTTTCTCCACAAATGGAGAAACCCAGATCTGTGAACAAGGATTGGGACACACCAAACATTGCAGTGAATTTATTAATGTAGTCAAATTGTAAGCTGCATAAAAATTTTGATTTATGTTTTCAAGCGTTGTCCAGAATGTAAAATTGTCCGGTTAGAATCTTGCATACATTTAGATAAAGGGTATCTGCTAAATAAAAGCTTTCTCAAACCAACCGCAGATGGCTCCAGTGAATTGAAATATACGTAAAACATCATGAGATATACGATATATGTATGTAGGAGTGCTAAAAATACTTGAGTAGTGTCGTTGTCGATCGTGGGTAGAATGGTGAATGTTACACGTGTGTAAAGTGATCACCTGACCAGCCTATGATGAATCATAGGTCCTGTAAATACTCAGACTTCCATATTCTTCTTAATCTATGTTAGAGATGTAATTTAAAAAAATCATTTTTGTTTAATCGTATGAAGTTTCAGGAAACGATTAAGAACGATCGTAAAAGAAAGTAAGACATGTATTTATGTACGTTCATGAACATAATACCATATATCTTAGTGTCAGATAAATAATTACTTTTCTTTTATTCGAATTGAATGCACTACGCAAGAGATATTAAGTAATCTCGTCTCGATAATTACGTCACGAAATTTGCAGAAACAATAAAATAAAAATATCGTAAGTTACTGGTGGAATTACTGACGGTAAATAACGGAATACCAAATGATGCGATCATCGATGAGTTTTATGTAACTAAAAATAACGTCCGCCTCCTTAGTGTAATGGTTAGCACGCTCGGCTACCGTTCTGGAGGTCCCGGGTTCGATTCCCAGGGGGGGTCAAATAAATATAAGTGATTTTTTCACTCTAATATTTATTCAATATTACCCTGGACTGGTACCTGAAGCGGAGGGCTGATCACCTTTCCTTCATGTGTTTACGATCAAGATAACACTGCGTTTATATGATGCAGTGCCCTATGCACCATTGCGGTGCGGATGAAGGTTTGAACGAATGAAAAAAAAAATAAAGAGAAAAAAACGAAGGTAAAAAATAAAATAAAAATTTACCTTGCACACTTGTCAAAAATAATCGACAAATTCCGAATAAGATTCAATTTTTAGAAAAATGTTTTAAGGAATCCACATTTTATAAGTACTTATTTTCTTGATATTGTTATGATAGGCTTTCAAATTATAAGGAAAGAATGCAAAGCTGAGATAAGCATTATCGATAAAATTAAGAAAGGTTTGTTGAGATAGTTTGGGCATGTGAATCAAATGAGTGAAGAAAGAATAGTAAAAAAAAATATGAGGTGAATGTGGTTGGTAATAGTGGCAGAGGATGACCGAGGTAAACTCGGCATGATCAAGTATTTTAAATTCTTGAAAGCGGTCGAATCAGGAGTCATAATGACTTACGAGTGTGTATGAGGAGAGGCGACGATTGTTTTCGATTTACTATTTAAACTTTATTCCATTCTAGTGAAATCTAAATAACCTATCGACTGATGTTATCATTGGTTGAATGACACATTTTTCATCCTTAGGAGGATAAGCATGAAATTGTTCGTAAGCATTTACGAAATAATTGAAGAAAATGTATTGACTAATCATTCATTCTAGATTCATTCGACATTCGTTCGTTGACTTCGGTTAGTTGGAGTTATCACGAATGATCTGTTTAATTAGCGCCCGAGTTTTGTCATACACGTAAGCTGCAGCACTATTCGTGCATGGACGGAGATCTGGAGCACTGCTGAATCGAGATGTGTAACATATAACCAAAATACAATATCCATACATGCTACACGCCATTTTCTATTCGGCGCTTTGTTGTGATAATATACGGTAGCTCATCTCGACACAGGGCCGTAATAGTGTCGGTTCAACAATATAATGTCTTAATAAACTCCTCATTTAAAAAAAGTCAACTCCAAATTAGTGAAATCTAACAAACCATCCTAGGCATGTGTAATTTTACTAAAGGTGTTTTAACATAAGATGAAACATCTATCGATTTTTTTCTGTGTCAAAGAAGAAGAAATTAAAATCATCTCAGGGTATACGCATTTGGTTGGCTTAAGCGATCACTTAATTAAATTGTGTAACGTTCACCATTCTGCCCATTTTTAAACATCCATATATTGCATTAACTTTTTAAATTTATTTTTTTATTCGGAACTTATTAAATCTTGGATCCGTTGGTAATATTTCAAAAGAACTGGAAAAATGGCTGATTGTAGCTCTATCCGTTGAGAAACTAGTAAAATATTGTTATGTATGTGAAGCTTGCTTTATTTGAAATTTTGTGTAATTTTATTGAAACTACTCGATGTTTGATTGAAATATTCTTTAAATGTAAAACGCTGTTTATATTTGTACTCAATAATCATTTTCAATTTTTTACATACGTACTATACAAATTCACCGAAAAAACCAAGAAAATAGTCTAGATGATAGAGCACCTATTAGACATTAGAATGGAAAGACACAGGTGATTTATTTTTAACTGTGACTCCAATTTTACTTGCATGATTTATATAAGAAAGACGAGGTTAAAAGTCCTGCGCATTAAGTATCATTCCAGTATAGTTTTAAGTGAATATTACAGTGAAAAATCTTAGAAATCGATTTCGAGACATCCAATTCAGTGGTTAAAGCTCTTTGTTTCTTTTTTATTTATTGTGTAAAAAATACTATATTATTTGACTATCCTAGTTCTCTTCTGTGTGGCTCTTATTGTCCCTTCTCTTTCATGAACTAATAGAGATGCGTTGATCTAAGGCTATGGAAACCTATTTGTAATAACGGATGATATATTGTCCATAAAAAGAGATAATTACATTTCTTGATTACACTGAGAACAACGCGCTACGTTTATAATGATCTCTTCAAAAGGTTTTGCAACCTGTTATGCGTATTCATGCTCAATTTTTAGCGGTGTATTTTAGAAAAAAAACTATTATTAAAATATTTAAAAAAACATATCTTTAGTTATACGAACTTGTATTTGATTGAATAAGGATAATCGACAAACTTTATAAAATAAAATAACTTTATTTTAACCACTTTTTATCGGTACACATTTCCAACCGGCTTCGACAAAAACCTTGTCATTATTTTATTTTATAAAGTTTATAAAATGTGCCACAAAGTATTTGCGAAATCATTCAAGAGAGGATAATCGAATTTAAAATCTGCGTACCTATCACGTAATTACAACTCAATGAAACACCAAATGTACATTTTGTGGGGGGCTAAAGTGAAGTAAGAACTGTAAAATGTATTTATGAGACAAATGTAGCTAAAAATAGGAGCTAAGGAAGATTGAAGAAAACTTTACATGATCAAGTATATCATTTGATATTTAAAAAAAAAAACATTTGTATATTTCATACCACTGTGTAATAAAATAAAAGTCATTATGTGGTATTATACAAGTATTTTTTTTAATAATCAGCGTGTCATTCCATAAAGTTAATGCCGAATCAATAAATAATATAATTTGACATATATATTTATTATGTATATTTATGTATATTATCAAGTATATGGTCAGGAGTTGGAATATTCGGCGGATATTTAACTACCATAACGGCCATCTAACATTTGGAATATGAACTACCAGTTATTTGAGTTCAAAAAGTATAATGACATCCACAAATTAACAAATTATTAATTATATGTTTGACATTTATAAAATAGAATGCTTTATGCTTAAACAAAATTGGAAAATATTGAAAACTTACTTCCAAAATTCGTGTTGATCAAAAGCATAAACTATTTTTGACGACATTAAAATAACACATTTAATTTACGATGATTTAAATGTTTTACTTTAGTTATTATTTTCATGAGATATTTTGTATTAAGCCATATTAGGTATGGAAGTTCAAACGTAAGTTTTTTTTCTGGGTTAAATATCTGTACTGAATTATTCAAAGATTACTTTCGTGCAGCGAATCCATAATACGAAAATGTATTAAAAACACATTAGGCTAATAATGCAAACCATTGAAATAATGGAAAAACTCTTAAGATTTTTTAAATTTTCCAAGTTAGGTAAGACGTTTTTGGGTCACACTGTTTTGACACTTGTTACACAAAAAGCCATGGGAACTCCGGGTTGTGTCACGGAATAATGTACCTTGCGCCGACGTACCGAGAGAACGTTTTCTCACGACATCCATGTCCGCATACTTCGTAAGCTGTAGGTACTTTTGGACGTGAGAGGCAATTTTGCAATGGATGGCCCAAAAAAAACTACTTAGCATTTCAATGGTTGATTATTATGTAAAAAAAAAGTTTAAACATCTTGCAATTTACTCAGAAAAATAGAGAAGTTGACAGAGTCCCGACAGGTGTAATTTATTTGAGAGTACAGTAAACTTTTTTTTTTACATTTATTAGCTTTTAACATACTTATCAATTTTAATAAAAATTAAACACTTGAATAATCCACTTAATTGAGTTTTATTTTTATTTACGACTAGTTTTGAAAACGATAGTTGTTTTCATCTTCTGGTAGAAATTAAAATTTATTTTAATTTGTACCAGAAGATGAAAACAATTGTCGTTTTCAAAACTAGTCGTAAAAAAATAAAACTCAATTAAGTGGATTATTCAAGTATTTAATTTTGATTAAAATAATCATGTCATTCCACAAAGTTAATGCCGAATCAATAAATAATACTTATCAATTGTCTTGTATGAATATTTTAAAACGACTGTTTTACAAATTCAAGGAATTTATATTTTCAATATATTCAAAGTAATACTAATTAATTTACATACATTAAAAAATGATTTGTATGTTTGTAGTATATAATATACTTGATTTTTATTACAGGTCGAGGTGTAAGGTTATTTTACACTAATTACAACGTAACAACGTGAGAACGTGACATTAAAACCATCTTTATTTACAATTGGAGCGTTTATAATTCTTTTTCAAATAGATTGAATTTTTTGAGAAAGATTATCATGTTGAAGATACCCCGAGGCAACAAGGCACCCAATAATATTCTAATAACCAAATCAATGCCACCATATTTGTTTCTCATAGATGGTACATGCCCTGGGTAATCCCGTGATAGCTTGAGGTTTTAGAAGTTATGCGTTAGGGTGTTTTACCCAAAAATGTATCAAATATAGTTAAATTTTTCACCTCAAAAGCTTTTATCAATGCTAAGTGCGATATCTTACAGTGTAAGTATACTCCTCTAGGTCACGAGACAAGGAAAAATTCCCCATTGACTCATTTGAGACTGCCCTAACAGTTATCTTGAACTATCTTTGTCACTACCAGAGTTTTCGATGAGAATTTGTAACTAACGATGTAAAACTATTTTCTCGTGAGTTTTTACAACGAGAATATCCGGTTAGTGTTACAATTCACAAAATAGTGATATATAGAAAATGCCATAACTAAGCGAAACAATTGTCTAAAATTGATTTTTATGTGTTTTTTTAACAATAAAATACAACTTAGTAGACTAAAAAAATCAGCGTTCGATTCAACATTTAACACATAAATTAAAATGGAGTTCTACAAATTAAACGCCAAATCTATAAATAAATAAAAAAGTGATGAATAAAATTATGAAAAAATAAATTGATGTATCCCTTTTCTCCCTGCAAAATAAAAAGTTTTTGGACTCGTGTGTAATAATGCGTAGGTACATTTTTTTAGTACACAAAGCAATAATTTTGTAAGTACATATAATAACATTCAAGTTTAATTGCTTAGGTACTAGCGTATTGCCGTAAGGTCGGGGTTCAATTCTTGTTTCTTACACTGATCGTTAACTCTTCAAAGATCAATTAGTGTAGTGAAGAAGAAATTCACTGAATATAATATTAGGTTTGAGTATGAGTATAAGACTAGCTCACTAATTAGATGCCCATTACGGATTTGCGTCAGACGAGAATCTGCCTACACTGGTCACTTCTTTTCACTTTCCTATTTTAATTGTGAAAATTAAAACTAAATTAATAACATATTGATAACGTAAAAGTCCGTTAAAGAAATGTTTTTTGACGATGGTGTTTTCAATCGCATTTAAAGAATGACAACTGATAGGAATCGATAATATTTTGTTTCATATATATTTTTGTCATACCTATCCGCTGAAAAAATACCAGCGATAATCAGAGATCACACAAGCTTATGCTTTTCGCAAATATTTTTTCGTCTTAAAATAAGACCTTATTCGAGAAAACATACCGTGAAAAGTAATGAATGGTAAAAAATGTGTTTTTTTAATTATTTTAATTTTGACGTAATTTTTAAACCAGCTTATTAAAAACAGATACAAAATTCTTTTATTTTTATTTTCTACATACATAAAATTTAATCATATATTTTTTTAATATACGGTTTGACATTTTATGAAGAAACATTGCTTCATAAAAGAAAGTTAAAATATTTATTATTATTAATTATTAAGTACTGTAAATTAAAAAGTAACTTGAGAAATGTGTTAGAATGAATAACCAGTAGTACTCAGGTACTACTGGTTCATAATAATGTCTGTAATACTACCGTTCTCTTACAAACTTCTACCGTTCTTGTAAATTCTTAAATGATTATTCTACGAGCAATTTTCTTTACTTAGCGGAAACTCAACAAAATTATCTGCCCGGTATGTTAAACATTATAACATTTTAATCATAAAACTAAAACAATCGTGAAAATAAAACAAAAAGTAAAATCTAAAACGGACTTTTTAATTTTTAAATGTGTTTAAAGTATCCATATAATCCACTAGGAATGACGACGCCTAACGTGATTAATTTAAAGTAACTAACAAATATTTTCAAAAATGGTTATATCATTTTTTAAATGAAGTTTATACCACACATAAAAAAGAGAGGTTATGAATAATTGGTAGGTGTAGTTGTGCAGTCAATTGTGTAGACATGATAATAAGACCGGAAACATAATAAATAGCCCTTTATATGATTAAGATAATATCTGAAAACGTCATTTTCAGTAGGTATTGGCGGGAAAATATGCGGAGACAAGTGCCGCAGATAGAGGTGAACGTGACCATAGACTATGAACAGAGTAAAAATTCAAAAACCAGTTTACTTACAATTATTGCCGGCCCCACTCCTTTGGAACTTCCTCACGAATAATCTCGTTGGCCGAGGGGCTCGAGTAGAAACCTCAGCTTCAGTCGCGTTCGCAACGCTAGAGAGAGAAGATGGCGTCGTTCTCCTACGGTCGAACGGCGGACGCTTCCGCAGCGAGGAAAATCGGTTCCCGGGGGTGGTGGCAGATTCCGTAGTCGACCTATCGTTGGCCGGTGATTCCGTAGTCGACGTAGTGCTACGCCTGGATTGATCCGCCTTGAAGTTTACGCGGTTGGATGGCCTGCGCGGGAAAAAGTTCGGCCTGGCGGTAACGGAGGATTCCGTTTTCAAATTTTCTGCTCCTGGGGCGATTGTGTTGTCCGAAGATGGAACTTCTGTCACAGCTTGAGTAGTCGTTCGCACCTGGGAAAAAAGAAAATAAGGTATGAAAAAGTACTCTTTAAATATTAATATACGTACTTCATATCACATTTTTTACAATAAAATAAAAATAACAAATATAATTTATATTTGAAGCACTTACATTGCGATTTTCCATTTTATAATGAAAAAATCTTTGTTTTAAAATCACTATAAATCACTATAAAGATTTATAGTGATTTTAAAACAAAGTTACATTTTTATTATTAAAAATAAACGAAACATATTTTAAATTTAATGATTTAAAAAAAGTACCTTAATATTAACAATCAATTTTAATTTCACTTTTTTATTTCATAAATGTATTATTTTTAAATTCTCATCCTCTATCATACAATTTAAATACATGTTTTTCTCATTCCATCCTTACGCATAAAAAACAGATCGTGATAGGTAAAAATAATTAGATAAATGATGACTTATAGAAGAAAAATGTAAGCCTTTACTATAAAATAATGGAAGCAATTATTATGCAAGAATATTACAAATACCAGACTAAGAAATTTGCATAATTTTCCCGATACTAATAAAGTTTATAGCCCGAAAAGTCAGATTCTATTTCAGATATTGTAACATAAAATGTCAGGCGTACAATCTAAGTTATTTTCAATATATTATTGACATAACATTTAACATGATAATATCAATGGATGTTCTAAATTACCATACACAAGTAGGTTGAGTCATAATGTAATATTTCACGGTGTGTAATGTAATTCTATGGAAATGAGATGTAATACATATGTGCAAGTGTGTGGGACATTTTACATACAGGCGTCATCGAGTAATTTTAAAATATTAGCACTTAGAATTTATATTATTTATAATTTCGCAAACTGTTATAACGTAACCAGTAACAACATCTCACACATGTCCTAAAATGGCGCCCGATCAGTAAACAAAGTCCGGTTTTTTATATTGATAGTGAAAGCGAAGATTCGAATAATAAATTAATGTCGTCAGCGATGGATGAGGCACAAAAGAACGTTATATCACAATCATTCTATAGAATTATATATTTATATACTCCTCCATTAATCATTTGTTACAAAACATCTCTCAGACATAAAGATGCATCGTTTAAATAAATATACTCACAAAAACCTTTAATCGTTTTTTTGTTTGTTTTTATTTTACCCTCTAGTGTTTTATTGTAACTTATAATAATTTGTTTACTTATTTATTTAGGGATTTGGCGTTTAATTTGTAGAACTCCATTTAAATTAATGTATTAATTTAAAATCAAACACAGATTTTTTGAGTCTACTAAGTTGTAGTTTATTAACAAAAACACTTGTCCCAATATTATTTTTTATGTGGTTTTGTTAATAAAATACAACTTAGCAGACTCAAAAAATCTGTGTTTGATTTAAAATTAATACATATAATAATTTGCTTCATTAAGTCTACTGTACAACAGTCTATCTTCGTAATGTGGTGTAAATGCCGTGTAAGAGGTCCCAGGTTCGATTCCCAGGGCGGTTAAAATAAAAAAGTATTTATTTACTCTTTTTTAAATATTATTTAAGTACTGTAAAAAATATTTAAAACCACCTTGTCACCTTGCCTTCACATAATAAATAATCAAAATAATTTTGTATTAATTTAAAGCTGTGCCCTTTCCACCACTGGGTATGGAAAAGGGATAGAAAAAGAAAAAGAAGCACACAATATAATTTTATAGTTGGTTTTATTCAGTTTTATGGCTTTCGTGAGATTTTGTTCTTAGACCATCTAATTAAAAATATTCATATATTTAACA
This sequence comes from Brachycentrus maculatus, assembly GCF_059751285.1. NCBI lineage: Eukaryota > Metazoa > Arthropoda > Insecta > Trichoptera > Brachycentridae > Brachycentrus > Brachycentrus maculatus. Next base: position 1,785,228 of record NW_028280931.1, on the reverse strand, counting down.
TTGAAAAATATAATATGGAATGGTGAATGTTATACAGTCTGTAAAGAGATTATTGAAACTAATCAATTATGGGTCGTAAACCTTGTAAATGTTTTAATATTTTTATCTTAGTAACACCTTCTTTTCTGTCAGGATATCAATGACAATCTTTTAAACATATGTATAAGTATTAGTTTTATATACATATATCGATATCTACCGAAAAAAATACTATTTAGTCATTCTTTTCAGAATATTATTCATACGATATTTTTCTGGATAGTATCAAGTTACAATAATACTAACATTTTAACGAATTTATAGTACCTATCAATAAAATAAAATATAAATTTAACTTGATATATATATTACTCTTTCTTAACATCTATTGTGACGTATTCCGATGTATGCCGCATCATTATCAAACACCGTAATACGGTATTGGATAATGCATAAAAAATATATCACGATTGATTTGTACGGATATTTACCGAGGAATTTTTTAATTAAAGATAGATTGAAATTATTGCAATGTGACTACCGAATACAAAAATAATATTATATCGCCTTTTTTATACTTCAATTTTAAATTTTATCTATGGTAAAAATAGTAGACAATGTCTTTAGCAACATCTAAAATATTTGTATAAAAACATGTACCAACATAGTTATGTAAATTAATACGACCTCACTAGGGTATGCTGTGCCAAGGTCAATATGCCAATATATAGATACAATATATTGATTTCATTGTAACATTACATTGTAGCTATCAGTTTTTTTGTAAGTTTTCGATTGAAAATTACAAAAGAAAAACCATAACTAACATATAATTATGAGGCCCGAAAATACAGGGAATTAATTAATACTTTACTTTTCAAAAATAAGCATTTTAACATTATTTTTCTAGTATTCTGAAAAAAAAAAGTATTTAAAGCATGGAGGTATTGAATAAAAGTTATTAAAAATTAATTTGAACATATTAAAAACAGTCAAACATTAAAAAACAGTCATTGTAATATAAATTTTTAAACTTTTAGAATGCGTATCACGTTTTTTCACATTTTCTAATATTAAAACGATATTTTTCATCTAACATTGGTCATAAATCGATAAAAGTAAAATAAATATTAAATATTTTCACTAATAATATAAACCATCGGTAAAATAACGTCTCTTTAAACCGAATTGAATGCAAAGAAAAATCATCCCATTTTGAAAATTTATTTAATCAATTATGTATATTGAAAGGGAAAAAGAATATACGAAATGGCGTCTTTCTGTTTTAAAAACGTCTCCAAGCACAAAAGATCGTTGCTAAAGTATTTTTATACAAAAGCTGTATTATTATATTCCATAAAAGAGTAGACTTGTCTCCGTTCTCACAAGAATACCAGACCAATCAACCTTGGAGAGTATAAATGGCTGACATGTTCATCTGCAAGGAAAGAAAAATGCGAACGATTCTTGGTGAATGGGATAGTTCGAAGCGTAAAAACTCCGATGCCGTTCTTTTATTTTTAATGAAAATAATTCTTGAATTTTTATGATGTATTATATTAATTATTTAAGCATTGGTGTAGTAAATGTGATTCACATAAACAAGGGAAATATTTGAGGAAAAAAATATTCTTCGCAAATGTACGTAGGCACATATGTTTACGTATACAATGCTTACAAGTTAAAATTTGGGTAAACTTTAAAGACTAAGCAATTGATAATTTTAATTCAATTCTAGAACCACTTAATTTTTAATATAATAAGTAAATAAGATTTTTTGTTAAGTATATAGTTTTAAGTAACTCTTGAGAAAGAAACTGTTTGCTTTAAAACCAGTTAACTTTATAATTAAATTATAATAAGTCGTTCAAAGTTATTCAAAATGATATTTATTTTAAAAGTTATACCTGTATTTTTTTCATTAATTGATTCAGCAGTCAATTTGTGGTAATATCTATCCATTTTAAATTTAAATTTTCTTGGTAAATACCACTGAAATAGTGATATTTACCAAGTAAACTTAATATTAAAAATAATATACATATTTTGTTTTATTCCTAAACAAATTCTCTATTCATTCATTTACATATATTTTTTCAAATATAACAAAGTAATATTTACAAATTAAAAGAAAAAACTGATTGATTTTGTAAATTAATACATTTTTTTTTATTTCAGATCAAGACCGGTTGGCAAACTTACAACGAAAGAAGAAAACAGCAAAACAATTTATTTAAAAAAATGTATTTAAAAAAATTAAATGTCACAATGGTGGGCGTGTTGAATGTGTAATTATTTTAACGTATCCCAAAAATAATCAATAATTCAAATGTCTAAAAATCTAACAAATATCCTTTTTACATCTTTATTTCATTAAAAACATCTATAAAATTCACCCTATCTTATTTTTTTCATATATAAATTATTATTCGTGGGTTTTTAATTAGATGGATTACTCTGACGCGTGTGTTCAAGGTTAAGAGGTACCATTAAATCGATTCCTCCAACAATTATATGTAAATTATTCAGTATAACGTTGGGTAGAGGCTCTCGTTTTCATTTCAGAATAGGTGTTTGGCTATGCGCATACGAAAGAGGTACCCGTTGGTTCCGCGCAGTAGAAATCTCAAAGGTTATGAAACAAACCAGGTGTATTATGTACATAATCATGCATATAATTGACGAAACAACCGGTGGGTGGGTATAAAGCTATGCATTTTCCTTGTGGTGAGAAGCCTACCATAAAGAATGTCTCAATTTCAGCACAGCACAGCCTTCAACCCAAAGTTCAACATTTCCTATGCACGCAAGGTTGTAAATTCGGTTTGAGCAAATTGTGGTATTTTTTAAAATTATTTATCTTCAAATATTGCCGATGTAATTTTTGATAAGGTTCCCATACTTGAATTTGCTGTTTAAGCTGGGATAAAAATATAATATTTTCTTTGGAAATATAAGCAGAAGAAGACCTCGGAAAACTTTCAATTACTTCATATACTTGAAATTGGATAAGTCAGGAGTCGAAATAATCGGAGAGTATGTGTGAAGAGATGCGTGCAAAGGAGATGCAAGAATATATGTAAGAGGACATATTATATTATTTATTGATTCGGCGTTAACTTTGTGGAATGACATGATTATTTTAATAAAAATTAAACATTGAATAATCCACTTAATTGAGCTTTATTTTTATTTACGACTAGTTTCAAAAACGACAGTTGTTTTCATCTTCTGATACAAATTAAAACATTTTTAATTTGTACCAGAAGATGAAAACAATTGTCGTTTTCGAAACTAGTCGTAAATAAAAATAAAACTCAATTAAGTGGATTATTCAAGTATTTAATTTTTATTAAAATAGGACATATTATTCTTATCACCATTAATCCTGTTTCCTCCAAATCTTTTTCGGGGAAAGAAATCAATACACACAATTGTATTTTAACGGGCATTTACTGTACTACTTTCACACACACGAGTACGTATATCTTATACCATAAACTCTACATATAGTATATTTAAAAACAATATTATTCAGCACTCATAAAAGTGTATACTCGTATTTTTTTATGTCATATATTCGTATATATTTTTCAAAATTATTTCATAATTCAAAATCCATTTCAAAATCTCTTCTTCATATCAAAAAAAGTTTAACATGTTCATTGTGTTTCGAAAACATTAAAAACAATCCATATTATTTTTATAATATATTGGGGCGTTGAAAAAATAAAAATTGAGATCTTGCTATTTATACATGTTGTTCTAGGTACAAAAACATGAATTAATTCGTTTCTCGCTGTCGATTTTAGAAAAAAATACAATAATTTATTATTCAGGTATTTAAATTTTAAATTCATATAGTCATCCGATTCAAAATATTATGAATTAACCGGCATATATTATAAACAACTTCGTTTTCATATATTATTTAAGTACGTATTTTTTCAGCCAGTCAGTCGATCAATGTGTTAATGGAATTTCTATATCAATAAAATTAATTTATTAACCGGACTCTAAAACTTCTTATGATATTTTTTATTGTTACGAATAAATTATCATTAATTATGTAAATAACACACCATAAACAATTCAAAAATTCATCTTACTTTACATATTAAGTTAATAAAATGAATTTAAAAACTAGTTTTGTAGGTTGCTTCGCAGATATATTAATTACGACTTAAAAGAAGCGATTCCACCGAAAGTGATACTTTTATTACAAATCTGATATTATTTATGAGATATTTAACTTTTAGATACATTTCAATGTCGTGTATTAAATTTTAAAAGTGATTTTATAAACCATTAATTTTTTTAACATTCCTTGTTATTATAACGGATTAATTCTTATGAGAATTTCGTTATTGGTAATATTTTGCTATCGTCCGCCTCCGTAGTGTGATGGTCAGCACGCTCGGCTACCGTACTGGAGGTCCCGGGTTCGATTCCCAAAGAGGGGTAAAATAAATATACGTGATTTTTTCACTCTAATATTTTTTCAATATTACCCTGGACTGGTACTTAAAGCGGATGGCTGACCACCTTTCCTTCGTGTTAACGATCAAGATAAAACAGTGTTATTATATGATGCCGTGCCCTATGCACCATTGGGTTGCAGATAAGGGTTTGAAGAAGAAGTATTTCGTAATAGAGTAAACAATATTCTTCTTCTATTCGTTTTCTAACCCCCTATCAGCACCCAATGGTGCATAGGGCACTGCATCGTATCGACGCAGTATTACCATGAAATTTAATTGCATAAAAGCAGGGTGAGCAGTCTTACGCTTCTTGTGCCAAAGCAGAGTTATTTTGAATATAAAAATCGAAAACATTTTGAAAAAAAAAAGATAATATTTCAACGTTACAAACATTTGTCAAATTGAAATTACATGTGTATTTATGTGTACGAAGATATCAATTTTATAAATTCAAATACACAAAAATAAACTAGAATTAGTCATTTTAAGGTTTAAATCTTTAAATATTAATGGATGATAAACGGAACAGATAATAATGATAAAATTTTTAATATAATGGCAATGAATATTATAATGGCATCAAATAATTCACATAGATACCATACATTAAAAGGAGAACCATCTTGCAGTAGAGTGAGGATCGAGTCTCAAACCTTTGAAATTTCCATGACACTACCAGGAGACCATAACCAACTATTGGTAATATTTTTAGTTTTGAATTCGTGGAATATAATAAGCAAGCAATTGATGCAAAAAAAAATAATTTTTGCGTTGCTAAAAAATATTTTGTGTCACTCCGAATATTGTTAACGACCCGTTAACTAAAAGACCTCCGTAGTGTAATGTCCGCCTCCGTAGTGTAATGGTCAGCACGCTCGGCTACCGTTCTGGAGGTCCCGGGTTCGATTCCCAAGGGGGGTAAAATAAATATAAGTGATTTTTTCACTGTCATATTTATTCAATATTACCCTGGACTGGTACCTGAAGCGGAGGGCTGATCACCTTTCCTTCATGTGTAAACCATCAAGATGACACTGCGTTTATATGACGCAGTGCCCTATGCACCATTGGGGTGCGGATAAGGGTTTTATTATTTATTATTTAACTAAAAGAGCATCCATAAAAGTTTAACAAATATTTGTTTTGATAGTATAAATAAATCGGCAATAATAATAATATTGCCGGTTTAATCGAGTTTTCAGTTAAATCAAGGTTTAATGAGGACTTTTAAAAGTTAAATTTTTCTAGGTAAATACCAATATCATTATATTTACGAAGTAAAATTGAAATTAAAAAGGGTAGATATTATCAGAAAGTGACTGCCTATTCAATAAATAAAATAAGGACTTTTCTAGAATAAATGGCATTAACTGAACAATTTAAAATCATAAGCTATGAAAGGTACCGAATTTTCCCAGAAATATCGTAATATTAGAATATTGTCACATTGGCAATGAGCTTAAATGTTTTTTTAAAAGGTTTTTTCTTTATATAAAATACAAAATAAAATTATGCTAGGCTAATCATTTTAACAAAAATTATTGACTGGCTTCCTCGACTCTGTTCAACGTTGCCATCATTACTGGTATTCTTACAAAATGATCATCTAACTAATGATCATCTTGATTTATGATTACCGTAGACAGACTTTTGACACAGTTACACAACTAAGATAATAATGGAATAAATAAATGGGAATATTTTTTAAGAATATTTCGGTTTTTGTACACTCAAAGCAATATATTTATATACACAGCTTTTAACAAATGTTTTTAACTATGAAAGGTAAAAATATATTAATAAAAAAAAACGCGAAATTAACCACGATTTCATTAATGTTTCATACATTTTTAATATTTGCATTGCTTCTTCAAACCAAACTCAATGGTGCATAGGGCACTGCATAATATAAACGCAGTTTTATCTTGATCTTTGAAAGAAAGGTGACCAGCCCTCCGCTTACGAGGTACGAGTTCAGGGTAATATTGAATAAATATTGCAATGAAAAAAATTATTTTATAACCGACATGCACTGCCTAGCAAGCATTATAAAATTAAATATATTAGAAATGTGTGTTTTTTGTAATTTTTAATTTTTATTTAAATACGCTCAGCCACAGGAACGTGTGGCAGTGTACAGCTAGTATCCAAATAAATAAATAAAACATTAACTACGTGCTTTTACTACCTTAGTGATATCGACATTTCATGGTAATATTGTAGGTTTATTTGTATTCATTGTCTATGTAGGTACTAAGGTAATTAGTAGATAAAATGGCATCAGTAAAAAACGCGTCACAAATATCGTATTGGTCATTACAACTAATTTGTCGGATCATTCATAAATCGTCAACCAGACCGAATAGAGTTGGGAAATACACATAATTAAGGTATATTATAATACTGGTACACCAAATTTGTAGTAAAGCAGACGAAATTGGTATGAAATCGAACTATTGTTCGCCGTTCGCGACAAAAAACATCCTTTCACATAGTTTAAAGAAGCATTCAGCAATATACAAAAAATGGTTTCTAAAATAATTAAATCGTATTTTTTATAAAATTGGAATAATAACGTCTGCAATAAAATCAGAATAGCATTTTTTTTACCAAAATACCAGTTCACAATGGAGTGCTTCTGTCAAACTCTGATGTACGGAAGCGAAACGTGGAATTGGCAAAAGAAGGATGAATGCAAAGTGAGTGTCTTTGAAATGCGATCTCTTAACTGTATGGCAAAATTCAAAATGACGATATTAGAAAATAATATAAGGCTGAGTAACGGATGATTGAAAAAAATAAGAAAAGATCTTTTGGAAAAAAGTTTGGACATATAGAACGAATGGATGATGAGAGAATGATAAGAGTACCAGTACATATGGCAAATATGAATGGGAGAACAAAACGAAGATGACTAAGAAAGACTAAGTACGACCAAATCAATCAGAACCTAGAGCGAGCTAGAAGTGTGTGTTAGGACAGATGAGTGTGGAGTTCCATCCTCTCTGCCTACCCCTACAAAAAAACTACTTGATGGTAGTAGTAGAAGTTGTAGTAGTAAGTTTTGAAAAACTGGTCGTCTCGAATGTGTACGTAAACGGAGGGCATATACATATAACTAGAAGTAGAGGAAGCTAGAAGTGTGTGTCAGGGTAGATAAGGATGGAATTTCATCCTCTCTACCTATTACTGCAGAGAAATGGCGTGATTATAGTATTTAGTAGTAGTACATACATTTAAAAAATTTAATAAAATTAATATAAAAAAAAAACCTTTTTGTATTAAGGATTTTGGCTACATTTAAATAAATTAATTTGCTTAAGAATATTGTACGAGATAATGTACGTTATAAATGTATTTTTTTAAAGGTAAGACTTTCTTCTTCACATAATTTTGATACTCTATTATGATGATTATTAAGAAAAGTTAAAGTCATGTTATGAAATTGACATGTTAATTAGCGCAAAACAACCTACGAATTCATTAATTTTGACAAGAATATCCAGTACATGAATACAATGTATGTCTCAATAACACACTCAATAAGTAGAGTCCAATTATTTCTTTGCAATATCCGTTGCAAAATTCAGTAGGTTCATATTCATAGACACATATATTAATAACAATCGTAGGTAGTTACACAAATGAACATTCGGTGTCTAGCTCATTAATATCTTAATACATAAAAAGCGGTGGTCCTTGATGTCCCACGTGCATCATCAGAGCCTTATTAGGTAACTAAAGCCGGTATTTGAAGGTGACATTCGAGATTAGTTATCAAAAAAGGATAACTTTACTTTGTATTCGTTAAGAGGATCGGTATTACAAGAATGCAGCTGTGGGTATAAAAAGATATGACCTAACCGGTGGAGCTGATGAATCATCGTTTATAATAATATGCATTACCCGATCCTTACCATTTGAGTATTATTATTTATATAAAGATACATTCTAATGAAGAATGAATTAATTTTTGGTAATTTGTTTGTATGCACAGTAAAACCTCGATATAACGGACCTCTATTTAACGTACTTCAGTATATATCGCTCACTCCTTTCAAGAACGTCATAAATCAAAAATCGTAAATTTTCAGTTGTGCATGTTTTCGGAATGTCCAGAAAATGTCCTATATCCCAGCAAAAGCGGCATATTTTAAACTTAATATTTACCAGCTACAGGGCAGAAAGTATTGTTTTTGCATTTTGAAGAAAAGGAATTGTATAATAATTTTTTTAAATATACTAAATATTTTTAAATGGAGAAAAAACCTTCAGGTTTTAACTAAAAAGTTCTGTTGCACAGTAAAAAGTTCAGTTAGTGGCTTGATATTTATTTTTAATACATTGTATTATATTTTTTAACTTTAAAAACGTTCTCCTGAAAAATCAAGTATTTTGATTTATGACGTTCTTGAAAGGAGTGAGCGATATATATATATATATATATATATATATATATATATATATATATATATATATATATATATATATATATATATATATATATATATATATATATATATATATATATATATATATATATATATATATATATATATATATATATATATATATATATATATATATATATATATATATATATATATATATATAAATAAATATAAATAAACATATATGTATAAACATACATTTACATGTATACGTGTATGTACTATAAAGCGTAAGTACTCATTGTAATGCACGTTTTATAAACAGGTACATAGTGGGTATTCCAAGTAAACATTGGAAGTATAATGTCAGATATTTCGGCAAGTTCATTGCCATACTTAGAATGTCATCTTCGCGTGCCCCGAACCACCTCCGAGGAAACGTGAGCGGAATTAATATGATGTTCATAAAAATATTACGTGCGTGATGTTCTAACATAGATATCATAAATATCTTGAATTCGAGATCTAAGAGATGACGTCCACGAATCTGAAGTGATGCTAGGAATATCAAATTTAGTTAAAGCATTTTTTAAATCTGCTGTCTTATGGTGGGGACTGACAGGAGTCGTTTCGTCGTAACGTAACACGTTACGATGCGAGCATTCGTATAGCGAGCCGAGCCCGTTCCGAGTACTCCATCCGATGTTCGAATGCTCGCCGCGAATGTTACATTGCGACGAAATGTTTCGGTCAGTCCCCACCATTATGTAAAATAAACCCGAAAGTATACTTTTTTTATGCCGGTAATTACCGTTAAACTAATATCAATATTACATTTTTTATGATTTTCTAGCAATACCATTTCCCACAACAACAACAAAAAGTATAAATATTGAAAAATATATTTATAATTTTTTTAACTCCTCACCTTTCAATATTTTTTTTGTTTTTAAGCTATATATTTATTTTTTCAACATAAAACCCGTGTTTTAAAAAATGATCAATTACGTTTAATGTTACCTGGGTTTTATGAAAATTGCATCCCCGCATTAGATAAATTAAAATGGTATCCCCAATTTATGAAAAGAACAAGAACGCTAGAAAGAATTCGATTCTTCTGTTAAGAAATCATTCAAAGAGAAAAAGTGGGAAAATATTAAATATGTATCGTTTGTTTCTTTCTGAATCTTCGTTTTAACCTTAGATATTAAATTTTGATATTACTTAACCATAAATGAGTGACTGTTTACTTTTTTATAGGTCAGTTTGATGAATCACGAACTTGTTATTGTAAATTACTATAAACTACGAAGAACTGATAGATGACTAGATCATTTCGATATGTTTATGCAATATTTAAGCGTCCAGAATCATAACTATGTAAATGGTTTCAACACAGAAAAAAGTCAAATTTCTTCTGAAATTAATCAACAAAAAGTTTTCAATACTTTTTTAAACCAAAAAAAAAATATTGTGATAAGTTTATTTATTTATTTAAACATCTTGTATAGAATATATTTGCATTGGCGGGGTTATTGTTTAAAAACAATATATTCCAACAATTCAAAAAGTTTAAGCCTAATACAGCCGTTTGTAACTATAGGGCAGATAGTTCTTATGCAAAAATAAAAGTTTAAACAAAAATAACAATTTTACTTTGAAAAGAATTTTTAAATGTGCTTTTACAGGAATTTCATAATCATATTTATATTTTGATTTATCATTGATAAACATCATTTGGTACGGGTCTGAAATTAGATGAATATTTTATATTTATTTCTCTCTTTTTTTCGTTTATTTATAATGTGAAGCATTGAAAATAAATATAAAATTAAATAAAAAATAAAATGGTTCCAAAAAAAGGGCATACATGTACACGTATCTTTCAAAAATGGTGAATGGTACCCAAATGTACAAAGTATTCACTTAAGCCAGCCGAATGCTAAATTACTAGCCCTGGGATGCTCAAACATTCATCGTCTTTCTCATCGTCATCTATAATGAATAAAAATTAACTAGTAAACCGACAATATGATCAGAATGACGTCATATCAGTGATTCATTATTTTATAAAGGATGAACTTTTACTTTTATTAGTAAGAAAATAATTGCAGAAATAACACTAATATTTTTTTTAATACAAGATAATAATTGTTATTTATTCTACCATTATATTACGCCTACGAGATGGGCCTGTATTTATTTCTCACGAATTAGAACATCTTAGAATGGACTTTATTGTATAACTGAATAAGTATCTACTACTCGTATCTACACACCTTTATTAATATTATACATGCAAGTTATTTATATTGCAAAACACCATCTCTGATCCTCCTTTCGATGTAATATTGTAACTTGAGATTGAAGATGGGAATTTAATTACCGCTTACGTCCATCTTCACTGCGAATCGTGATTTAAGTAAGTGATAAATTACAATATATTGTTATAAAACAAGCTAACGATAAACCATAACACTTAATGGATTAAACGTTAAAATTGATTTTCAAAAACGTTTTAATTTTTCAACCGTTCTTTTTTTAAGTAACATTTTTGATAGCCTAGAAAACATACTAAGTAAGAACCGTTTTGAGGGATAATCGTAATGTTTTTAATGTGTTTATATAAAAAAATTTAAAGGTTCAATGAATATTTTTTATGCAAATAATACGTTGATTGCTACTTGTCCTTTTATTTAAAAAAATAGAGTATAACTAAAACAAACTTAATAATACGCATGTAAAAATTTCAATATGTATTATATGTTAGGTACTCAATACTGTAAAAAAAATAGTTGTCGGCTCACTTTCTGCACCCTTATATCCATTTTTTGGTGTTGTAATTTAATATTTTAAAAAACATGTAGTAACATGAAACGTTCTACTGAAAAAGTATTTTCAGTAGAATAATAAAGTAGGGAAGGCCGTGGTCAAATGGGACGATTGTATCAAAAGATTTATCTCGAAGTGAAAAATAAAAACAATAAATATTTTGGGTATAAGTATAAATTACAGAATAAATGTAAAGATTAAATGCTATAATTTACACATAAATTGTTTTTCAAGTCTAATTGAAATTTTTAAATATAACAATTTATTTATTTAAAAAATATGATTACTGTTTGAGTGATACTGTTTTATATTTTATAGGTCAGTTTTGTGAATCATACTTGTTATAGTAAATTATACACATTGTATTGTTTGAGTATTACATTAGATTGAGAGATGACTGTTTTATTACGGTATCCTGATGCAATATGTAGGTATACAAGAATCACAAATATAAATATTAAAATTGAGAGAATATCATTTATTTTATTTAATACTTTGAAAGAATGTTCTCCGATTACGGCTAGTTTAAAACAAAGTACAAGTAAAATTTTATTTCGGTAATAACATTTAATAAAATGAAATATTGTTTTATTTCGATTTAAAAAAAAACTCAGACTTACCGATTGTATATATTTTTAAAAACTGATAGCTTTTAAACAACCGCACATACATTTGGATTTCTTAATATAAAGATATGATAATTTTTATCCAATATACATACAAAATTAAAGAATTTAAATATATCTATTATTCTTAACATGATTGCAGTTACATGTTCATTAGGAAATGATAATAAAAAATACTGTTCAGATACAGGATTTTATATTTATTGATTACAAATGTTTTGTTTTTAATTTGAATTTGTTGAACTGGATTGTAAAACAATAAATAAATAAACCTCAATAAAGTCAAAATGGGGTTGAATTCTATAAAGTAACTAGCAATATATTCATCGATATTTATTTCCAATTATGATTCATAATCATCATTCACAAATTAATTGAGTACGCTTTCTCAATATTGTCATAAATTGACGCAGGTGTAACTCCATAAAAGCAATTATGCAAATTCTTTGAGACAATTAAAATATTTAATTTTCTCGTGTGTCAGCTTGTCTCTTGTGTCACAAGGCAAACAGGTTATGAACGAAATGTATTTAAGGTTTACTAGATACTTCATTAACATATGCCTAATAAATGTCAAAGTGTTCAATTGGTCACTAAAGTTTCTGTTATTTTTATGAGCTTCCGGAATTACGAATTAATTATGGTGCGTGAATAATAATGATCATGGTTTTATGGAGGTAATAATTAAAAATGTAGAGCAAAAATATGATAAGAAATGTACGAGTATTATGCATCAATTTAATTTTCTCTAAGAGTTGCTATCTTGAAATACCATTAAAAAAACTAAACTTTTTCGTTTTCTCTTTTCCTTTTATAGTTGGCCATATCACCCTTATATTGCTCCTGCCACTTGTTAAGTTCATATCTCTTTTTATCGTACCTTATTAAAATTATCATTAAAAGTCAATCATTAAGCTTTTTAAGCCAAAAATAATAACCGTTAATAGATTTGAAACAATATTTTTTCTCAAACATTAAAATACCGAGTTGATAGCATGTTTCAAAATTAATTACAAAATATGCGATCAATTTTTGACGTATTGTACTGCATTATTGTTTTGTTTGATTTGTAATGTGATCAATATGACGAATTCAATAGTAATAATAATAAACACTTATACTAACCAATTATAGATTTTTAAAAAAACAAAGAGATTGTATAATTGTTTATGCCGTGGAACCATTGCAATGCGTGTCCAATTATTTTAAAGGTTTCGTTCAACCATTCGTTGAAATATTTTCCATGCATTCTAAGTATCATATACGGCGTCAAACTATTCTTATACAGACTATTCTGTTTTTTCTACTATTGTGTTTTTTTTTCAAATACTTTAAAGGTGCAATAATGTAAATTCTGTTCCTTTAGTCATGAGTCATGAAAATTTATCTTCAAAAAATATATATAAGGAACGTGCAATGAGCTAACTGTGATTATGAGAAGCAATGCCAAGAATTTTAATGATAAAAGTACGGTCAAGGCTGTTTCTACAGTTAAAATACGTTTAAAGAGACAATAATCACCTCGTAAGACGTTATTCGACTTGAAATGATTACTCACATTAAAAAAAAAACATAGAAATGCCAATTTAAAACAAAAACCAATTATAACATAAAAAATACAAAAAAATTGTAACAAAATCTAAATAACTGTTTACTTAAAAGGAACGGTAATTAATTTTACAAAGGTAAATAAAATGACATTACCCCAAATGTGTAAGCGATGATGATGCCCATTTTTATTTTTTATTTTATTTGGTAAATACCACTAAAAATCTATTGTGACACACGTTTTGTACATACAGCATCATTATCAAAAACCGTAGGTGAAGTTTAATTTAAATTTTAGAGATATGCGCTTGGGACGTTGAAAGATGAAGGGAGGGTATAAGCTGTTTTTTTTTTCAGTGGAAACATAGAAAATAGAAGAGAGGCTTTAGTCATTGTCATGTTGTTAATTATGGATCAATTTTTTTGAATTTCTATTGTTTTAAAATGTTAAATTGTATTACTATTCGTATTAATAAGTTTTAAGATAGACTCTACGAAGTAGTGGAATTTAAAAAGTAATTTTTTAATAAAAATGAATAAATATTACCACAAAGTGGCAGCCGAATTCATAAATAAGATAATTACATATATCTTTAAAGGAGTTAATATGGTTACATTTTCAGACTCCGAAGAAATGTATTGCCATGTAGATGTTAAACCATTTCGATTGCCATGAGAGATAATATTAATTTCACAAAACCATCATGACCACACGAAGCTCAAAGCTTGAAAAATCGTCATTTTGTAAATTTAAATTTTTATTTAAATTCATGCAAAGGACATTTTTTCACCTTCAATATGTTTGTTTATCCGTATTAGTTTATATTCAACAGTCAACATAAACGGAGTAATGGAAAGAGTCCGTGAGCGGTTTATATCCAAAGCCAAGTAGGTACTAAATAAGCAAATGACAATAATGTTTATTTGCTAACATTGATTAATGCATAAAATATCTACATGCTGAGAATACGAGTTAGTGTGTATATCAGTATTATGGCCGAAACCACATTCCAAGGGCGTTACATTAATGTGCTATAGCATTCCTGAGAGAGAGACATGTGGCGAATATAATTGAGAAATATACCTAAGCAAATCACTTGCAACGAGTACTTCAAATAAACGACTGTATGGGTGATCGAAAATAGTAATATGAGTAATTTGCACAACATAAACGAACTCTCAACGTGACATGTCTTTAACGAAAGCATAGAGAATGTAAAAAAATATGGAGTTTTTCCAAATATCTACTTATTGTCGTTGAAAATTTTGCTAAGTATTTATATTGTTTATGAGCACATGTTATACAGACTAAATTACGATTTTCACTGGATGATGTTAGGATACTGGGGATGAGTATCGGCCTAATTTATTTTTTATGTGGATTTTCGACGCAAGGTCAAATTTTAACAGGATAAGTGAATATGTCTAATAATATCAAACTTAACATATTTTGTCATTCAAAAGCAACATTGATTTATTTATTTTTATAGAAAATTTATCAATCTCATATGAACATTTTTATTTAAAGGATATTTCAGACACTCTTCAATATAAAAGAATGTTAGTTTCCAAAGGATATAGAAAAGTAAATAGTTAGAAGGTTAAAATTGGCATACATATATTTGAACAAAGTATAGTTCTTATCATGACAATACATAGATATATATTGACTGTTATAAGTGACTGTTATATCGACAGTGAGAAAAAGCCTTTATAAAGGTCTATTTTGAGTTAAAAATGCAACTCATTCATGTTATAAATGAAGATTCCCTTTTACAAGTATAAGGTAAATTCATATTTATAGATGGAATAATGAAATAAAAATAAAGTTTTCAATAATGGAACCATTTCTTGGATTAGTTTTTTTTATTTTAGTTCAGTTTAGTTCAATGATGAAAATCGATTTTAATCGTAGTTTAAAAAAAAAATGCAAAAAGTTTGAGTTTTTCAGTTTCAAACTTATATAATTACATATTTAAATAATAAAAAATAAAAAAAAAAAACAAATACATTACACTGTCTATTTTTACTGCGTAAAGTTAAGAAAATATACCTGTTTTATGAAAGTGCATATTGAATGTTTATTTAAGGAAATGTTCTTTGAATAAGAATATTAATGAAGTAAAAACGTAAATATTTGTGTTATCCGGATTGGTGATTCAAGGATTTTGGAGCGAAATCATTATTGAATGACTTTACAATAATTTTTAAGTATTTAATTTTAAACTTATTCATCCATGAGGAAGTATTCATTTTTACAAAGAACATGCAACAAACGTTAATAAAATACAAAATAAGGAAATACTTTTATTTTTACCTAGTTTATAATGACGAAATATTCACGATTTTCAATATGTATTTCAAAGACATTCAATAAAAATTGTTTTGTGATTCTTTTAAATTATTTTTTATGCTTGAATACGAAGGCTTTTTTTAACAAATCAAATACTGATTTTTTTACGTGTTGATTAATGTTCATATTGGTAAATGGTGAAATAAAATTAGAATTTTAAAGAAGAAAATAATTTTTTCACGAATATGTTGAATATACCGGAGGACAAGCTGTATTATATAATTGTTTACAAATGCAACAAATTCTTAAAATCTGTGTCAAACTTTGCACAAAATGAAAAGGAATAGACACCTCTGAAGAAGAAAGCCGATTCACATTTAATGAACAATAAAACGAGTATATAACATAATTAATTGTTAATATTATATATTTGATGTTCGAATGGTAAAATGAGGATAGAATGAAAGAATAATTTGGACATGTGGATTGAATGAGTGAGGAAAGAACGATAAAACAAACGCACAAGACGAATGTTATTGAAAATAAAAGCACAGGGAAGATCAAGAAAAACTCATAAATACTTGAAATTGGATAAAGGTTGGAGTATTTTTTTCTCTTTTTTGTGTATATATTAGGTTAAAAACAATAAAAAAATGTATGCAAAAAAAACTCTGGGTGGCTTGGTTAGTCTTTGCATTTTTTTTAAAATGTGTTTTAAAAAAATATTTGAATGAATGTATTCTATTTATGTTAATAAAAAAATTATAAAAAAATGGCGGATATATATGAGGAGATGCATCTATGTGAAAGAATTGAAAAATGTTTGCAAAGATAGAGTGGTGTGTCATTTAATTCTCTCTGACTGCCACTAGAAAGAAGCGTTGCGACGATTAGTTAGTTTGATAAATATTCCACATAGCTAAAAGCATTATTTTTTAAACTAAAAAAAGCGCACTTTAGAGCAATTCACAAATATTTCAAGGATCGCTCCAAAATTTCATATTTTTCCGGATATGCAAACATATGTTTATTTGTTTTAAACAACTGAGTAATACGTAACGATGTTAAATTGACTATCGTTATATACGTAGAAAAGAAATTAATAAGGAAAGAAGACAAGAAAAACGGTAAAAGATTCTTTACTGTTTTTCTACTACTACTACGGGAAATCAACTATTTTTTTAAAATATAAATTACTGAATAATTCATCGTAAACGATTTTGAAATTTACACTTGAAAATTATCTTAAGGATCGCTACTTGGTTTAACATTTTGACGATCGAACCTTGCGTAAGTACTTTCAATTTGGTGAAATTAATAGACAATAGCTGATTGTTATTGGATGCATGATGCGAGATGAGCCGAAGAGGTTTCGAGTGTTTGGAGATCATCTTCAGCATTGGAAAGGACCGCCTCGGGGCAAGAGCGAGGAGAAAGTCAAACAGTATTACGTAACCGCGGACCCGAGAGACGCACGTGGAGACTGCGATCTGACGTCACCAAACGTACTCGCCACTTGCGCAGCAGCAAACGCAGCAAAAAATTGCAAATCCGGATTGCACTTATCGACATCGACGAAATTTGACTTTTTGTCTGTCAAATGAACGTGATTTTTTTCATGAAGTTATTCGCTGTGATTTCTGATTTACAATTTGCATTTTTTTGTAATGTGTAAGGTTTTTTGTAAAACGAAATAAAAACGTTCATACTGTTACGCGATAAGATTTATTTATTTTACCTGCATAATTTTTTTTATTTAAAAGAAATATAAGTGTTTTTTATTAATATAATTTATAAAAATATTTCAATTTGATACTATTGATGTGAGCCTAGGCGGCTCATTATTTTAAAAAGATATCAAATTGTGGCAGAGTGGGTAAGAACCCAGAAACTCCGACTCAAGAGTCCGCGACACTAACCGCGGGTCCACAACCCGACACATTTATTGAATATAAATATATTTTTCCAAAAGACATATATGTATACTCTATATATATGTACGTATAATGATGAATGTAAATATATATATATATATATATATATATATTATATATATATATATATATATATATATATATATATATATATATATATATATATATATATATATATATATATATATACACATATATATATACACATATATATATATATATATATATATATATATATATATATATATATATATATATATATATATATATATATATATATATATATATATATATATATATATATATATATATATATATATATATATATACATATGTATTTATGTATAGTGAGTAACTGATAAATGCTACATGATCAAAAGAAAATGGTCCCAAAAAGGTTGGGGACGTCTGCCTCTTGCATGTAAAATATGCGCCTAAAGCATATGCAATCATTCTAACACATCTGTTGAATAACCAAACTCTCGCAAGGCGTTTAAACGTTCCGCGTTTTTAAATGATGAAATCGTATTAAAATTCAATATCACTTACCACTGTGTTGTGCCATCGGAACTTCTTGGATTTTCTTGAAGCAATTTCAACGCCAACAAACAAACAACTCACAGATACCGGTAAATTTTGAGCACAAAATTGTTGAGATATTGTTTAAAAGTCCCTCCATGATTAAATTAAAACAATTTATTGTTTGACATTAAACATAATATTATAAAGGTACATATTGATTAACGGGGTACATTTGTGTTAGAGTTACTTATATTAATGCTTAAAATAATGACGAAAACACTTAATTACTAATTATTTAAATGCCTTAAAAGTAACCTGAAAATTATTTGAACATTGAACTAAATATTATGTTAAATATTCAATTTAATAAAGATGATAACCGAACCATTTATACAATAGTATAAAAAAATATGACAGTGTTTTTTTTACACAATTTTTTAAATGTTGAAAATATATGTAAATGCATCGGTTACCAACTTTTTGTTCAATTATTATAAACAAAATAAAGATAATTTATTACCCAATATCATGCCAGATAAACCACTAGGTTTTAATACCTAAATTAATATAATAATTGTGTCCTGTTTATACATGCTACCTATATACAATCGTGTCGTGAAAGTGAAATATGGAAAACTCAATAGAGGATTTGCATGCTTAACTAAATCGTGTCATGATGATACAAGGGAAACAAACGCGTGAATTATTACTGCTATTGAAAGATAAATCTCAAATTGGTACAATGATTGTCTTCTTAAAACTCGACCTTCTAATTATCTTAACGGATTCATTATTTACAATTATTTTGTATTATTTTTCATAACTTATGCAATATATAATATGACACACCGAAGAGTGCTATTATCAATGTTTATAACAATTAGCTTTGGGATATTGACATTTCCGGAATGTCTGCTCCTCTCACCTCATCAGCCACACCCAGGATTGGTTGGTTGGATTGGATAGCCATGCATTGTTTGTGAGACTGGTTAGACGGGTTTCCCAATTTTCCGGAAAGCCTTGCGTATCGGCCGTCAGTCATAAGTTACTGGCCGATGGTGAGGAGTTTAGTCGTCAAAGGGGGTAAAAATTGTTACTCTTCATTTCTACCCGGTCAGTCCATGGAGGGAATTACTCTTCACTGACCTGTGTGGTAGTAGGCTCTGTTGTCGTTCTTCTCGCAAACAGCGATGAGCGGAGTACAGCGGGTCTGAAAGGCTTTATAGACACCCTTCTGGTCAAATCGCCGCTCGACGAAGTTACTTTCGGTTGCTCCGTAGTTGTTGCACCAGGCTTAAATTTATTGGGTTCATTCTTTTGTTTCCTGATGTCAACGGGAGTATTCTGAGTTCTGATGGCGCTGAATCTCGATTTTCCCGACGTGTAACTATTGGTTCTGTTATACTTAGGCGTGGTGAACGGGACGTTTTTGCTTTCTAAAGAACTTTTGTAAGAACGTTTCGGAGCACTTTGACTGACGGGAGACGCAGATATTCTAGTGATATTACTGGATTTTGGTTGGTTACTTTGATAACGTCTAACGTACGGTAGTTTTGGTCGTTTTATAGGGAAATTTGACAGGGTGCTATTTGTATCCGCGGCGGGTTGGACCTCTATTTGTGATATTTTTGTATCCGTGGGTGAGGCTGTGGTGGTATCAATTGATGAATTCGATGGGGGACTTATTTCTGTTGTTGAAACCGTTCCATTAGTAGTCAGTGATTGAGTTGTCTCGGTTGATATTTGGGCTATTTTTGGTGTCACATCTGACATTGTTGTAGATTGAGGTGTCATACTACTCACGGTGATATCTGCTATTGAAACTGAGCTAGTAGTAGATCGAACAATTGGTAATATCTCAGATTTCTTTTCTTGTTCGGTTTGGGTTTGGTTAATTATTTTTATCGTGATTGGCGAATCAACTAAAATTGGTTTTTCAATTATAGAATCGATGGCAGCCGGAACACCCTGAAATTCTTTCTCTTTCATGTTTTTTGTGTCATCAGGTTGCAGGACTTGAATCTGAACGATATTCGTTATAGATCTTCCATTAGTATTTCTCGAAGTATCATTCGTATTTTGATCAGATTCAGAGGAATTCGTTGTCACACTTACGATTGCTTCAGTAGACGACTGAGGCGCGGCATATACGACAAATGGCTGTGGACCAGGAACAAGATCAACTACAGCTTGTCTTCCTGTGATTGTTACGTTAGATTTAAATAAACCCTCTAAAGCTATAGTTGATGATTCAAGTGGGTTGTTAGATTTGTTTGTTGCCTTTTCTTCAGGTTTTATATTGAATAATTCATCAACTGCTCCCGGAACAAAATACCTTTCTGTCGAAATTGAAGGTGTATTTTCTTCCGATGTAGTAGATGTGTTATTTTCTATAACAGTCGTACTCTCAACAACAAACACTTTTTCATTTAATTTACTTTCTTGATTTTCATTCTCGACAAACGATTCTACATAATCGATATATCCATTTTTATGATTATAAGCAGCGTTCACACTTTCGGATGCAATTAGTTGCTCTTTTGCTGAATCTTGAAAACTGGTAAACGCTCTCGCATTTCTCGCTTCATCAATTCTTATGGGATTGAAAGGCGGGTTTGGATATTCACGACTGAGGTTTGTGAGATATTTCGGAATATCTCCCTCAACTATTTTTATCAACGTAAATCTACTAACTTCTCCAATTTTATCCAACATCGGCTTTTTCTCTTGTTTAACCTCACCAACTTCAATCAATCGGCTCTCATTTTTACTGTTAAGTCTATGTTTTTCTTGTTTAGAAGAAACTTCCACTACACGGCTTACAGCGAATAGGCGATCTAAATGTGAACTTGTTTTAACAGATCCGTTCTCATAAAATACTTCAGTTGACATTTCCAGTGGAGAATTTGTGGCAGAATCAATATTAGAAATAGTATTTCCTTCGATAGTACCATTTGCTGTGGAATGATCTGCGTTATCGACTGCAAATATATGATGTGGCTCAGTTGTAGACGTGGTATCATTTTCTTCTGAATCTTTTATAGTACTAACATCCGTTTGAGATATCATAGGTCCAATAGCGACTGTTGGCTGAACTTCTGGAATACGTGTTGCTTCTAGTTCTGTTATACCGGACTCCTCTCCAGGTGTTGTATCAGCAATTGGCTGTTCTGTTATAAGTACGTTTCCATTTGAATCAGTTTCACTTTCGATTACTTCTCTATTGTAAACAGTTGTCTCTGAATTATATTCAGTAGAAAATTCTTCATTGTCAATGGTTGTCTCATCAGATGGGGTTGCTGGCGATGTTGTTGTGAATCGTTTAGGGTTGCTAAATAATTGTTTATGTTTCGCGTTTATGACATCCTTATCTATTTCTATTTGAGCAGCTTCAGATGTTGGTCGATTAGGAGTAAATTTGCGAACGGGAGCTTTAGTTGATGCATCAGTTGACTGTGTCACACCCAATCCAAAACGGGTAGGTCTATTTGATTGGAAGGCAACAGGACGATTAACTCGCCTACCTCCTTCATCGTTTGTCTGATTTGTCTCAACTTTCCGATTGAAACCTAGAGGTCTATTTGACGGACGTACACTGGAGAGTCCTGGCCTATTCGTTACAGATGGTCGTTGTGGAGAAATAAATCTATTGATGGGTCTTACTGTCGTGGATCGTTTATTTGATTGCTCATCCTCGTTTTCCTCTTCATTATTATAATCTTCCCCTTTTTCACTATTTTCTTCGTCTTCGCTATCCTGGTTCAATAAAGGTATGTCTAAGTCAGTTGGTTTAGAGACTGGTCCTCTTGTGAATAGTTGATCAACAGGTACAAAAACAAGTTTTTCCTCCACATTATTAACATCGTCAACTTCTTCATTTTCATCAAATTCTTCATCTTCGTTAGTTGTTGTTGTGCGGGATGTTGTGAATGGCCGTCTACCAAATGGTTTTGAAAGGCTGAAAGAAGGCCTTCGTGTCAGTCCTTCTACACGAGGCCTTTCGGTGATGATGTTTGATTCCCTT
Source organism: Brachycentrus maculatus (assembly GCF_059751285.1). Taxonomy (NCBI): domain Eukaryota; kingdom Metazoa; phylum Arthropoda; class Insecta; order Trichoptera; family Brachycentridae; genus Brachycentrus; species Brachycentrus maculatus. Next base: position 1,762,598 of record NW_028280931.1, on the reverse strand, counting down.
TCCGATGGTAAAATTGGAGTAGTGTAAGGACCATTGTTATATTTTCTACTATATACCTTAGGAGATGTGGATGGCGCTTCAGTAGTTGATGATGGGGTTAAAAGCCTTTTTGGTGGTTTATAAGATGGCCTTAAACGAGTTGTTGAGGAAGGCAAGGTAGTTAGCTCTGATTCGACATCTGATTCTGATATTTCTGTTGTTATTAAATTTTCATAAACCGTAGAGGTTTCCTCTTGAGTGCTATTGTTGTCATCTATAGTACGTTCCTTAAGTGTTGTGACTTCTTCTTCATTTTTCGTTTCAAGTATACGCTGTTTTCCATCTTCAGTTAGAATCGGCTTCAACTTTTTACGAATAATTTTTCTGATTCTTGGCAAAGGATTTGGTTGAGCATTGGTGATGTTATTTTGAGTATTGTCATTTTTATCCTGCGATAAATCTATTTGAATAGCTTCTGTTGTAGTCTCTGCAGCACTTGTGGTTGAAGTTGCGGGTCGTCGTCTCAAAACTTTTCGGACACGTACTCTCCCTGTTTCATTTTTCCCAATTTCATTACCAACGGAATCAACAATATTTTCACGTTTTGTCACTTTGTTCGTTTCGAAAACAGTTCCTTCTGTAGACGGATTATCAGAAGTTGTTGTTGAACGTAATTTCTTTACAATAATACGTTTTCTTGGGCGTTCTGGCAATGAACTATTGGCAACATTTGATTTTTTATCTTCATCAATATTTGTTTCAGATAGCTGAATACGCTCCTTATCGTCTACATTGATGTTTTCCTTAGATTCTAATGACGGTCTACGTAAAATAAGAATTCCACTTTTGTTATTCGTTTGACCTAATAGGAGATTTGAATTTATAATTTTTGTGACATTGATAGAACCGATTGGTATAGAAGTTGGTTGAATTTTCTTTAGTTTTTCATCAATAACATTTATTACCGGAGCAGTTAGGCGGGCAGTTCCAATAGTTTTTGGCTCAAAAGGTATTTCTGCATTAAGTTCATTATCTTGCGAATCAGAATCTAATTCAATCAAATCATCGTCATCTTCGGGTTCAGTAGCTCGAGTGAATGGCCTAGGAGTGAATCGGGTAAAACTGATTTTCCTGCCTCTAGGGATAACGGAAGATTCTGACGCCTCCGCATTTTGATCTGAATCAGTAATAGTGGTTCGTGCTGTAGTGAACCTTCCACTGCGAGTAACATAAGTCCTTTGTCTTTCACTAAGTACTGGCGTTATAGAGGAATCGCTATCAACGGAATCTTCAACTGGTTCCTTAGTTGTAAACGTTGGTCTGAAGCGTCTATTAACTTGGGTATTCCTGATTCCAGTAGGTGCGTCAGAGTCTTCACGCTTTCTAGCGAAATCTAGAGCAGTTAACGATGAAAGATCAGACTCAAAACTGTTAGCGGATGGTCTAAACTGACGTCTGGGTTGTGGTCTTCTTGAAGTTGTTTCTAGTGGCTCTGATTGATTGTCATTTTCACTTGCATCGATTTCGGAATCATTTGATTCGGGAGTCTGAGCATTCAATTTGCGTGTTCTAAACGATGATTGATCTTTATAATAAGTTCTTCTCGCTGTAAATCTGCGAGAACTTGGCGCAACAACATCAGGGTTTGCAGACGTTTCCGAGTTACTTTCTTCAACGATATTGTTTTTGGGAGCAGGTGCCGGATTTCTCGCAGAAAATCTTGATTGAGGACGAACGAATTTTTTGTTTCCATAGTTAGCTACTTCACCATCGGACTTTGAATCTTCACTTTGATTTTCTCCACTAGCTGGAGTTGTAGAACGTATTTTTCTATTTTTTGCGCGATACCTATCTTTTGAAGGAGATTCGTTGGTCTCACCTGAAACATTGTCACGACCTACTTCACCTCCTACATTTTCGGACCCTGATTCTGACACAATATCATTATTCAAGCGTGCTCCTAACAATGGTGATAGAGTAGTTGAGGAGGCGGATACTCGAGTGCGCTTAATACTAGCATATTTCCTGTCAAAACTCACCTTATTTGCGGATGTTGTCGTTTCAGTTAAGTCTTGAGGGTTAGCTGTTGTCGTGGTCGTTGTGGGACGAGTTCGTTTGGCAAACAAGGGGACTTTTTGGGTAGTAGAAACTAATTCTTCGGAAATTGTTACTTCGGTCGAATAAGTCACGGGGTTAGGCCTTACAGAATTGCTTAGCTCGTCTTTGAATTTTGGAATATTGGAAAGGGTTGTTATTTGAGAATTAAGTACAGACGAACTGTCAATGTTTTTGATGATTCCATTTTCGGAAGCAAAGGAAGGAGAAGCAATATCTATATTCATATCATTGACTTCGGTGACGTCATTTTGATTGTATGTGGTAGTCGTTTCTGTAACGAGTGGACTGGTATTAGGAAAACGGGACACAGTCGCATATTTAGGGGATGTCATAACAGAAGACTCGGTTGAAGGGGGGAGGGTGACGGGAACTTCCGTGGAAGTTTCGCGTAAAGTAACCGTAGGACTTTCCGTTTCCTCTTTATCTTCTGTTGTTGAAGGAACTGTTGTAGATCGCACTCTCTGGATACTCTTGTACCTGAAAATATAAATGTCATATTGTTAATTAGCATTGATATTTACGTTTTTTTTTATTTTAAAAATAGAAGAAAAAAACATTATGCTCACTTTGATGTCGTTCCTTCTTGAGATTCTGGCCTGAATTTCCTTATAGCAGCATTTTCAAATCCTTGAACTCCATTTTTGACATCATTATTATCTGACGTAGATTCAGAAGAATCGCGCTCAAACAATGCGTTCCTAGAAAAATATAATATACTTTTAGAAATAGCCTTAATCAAGTTTTATCTCTTTCAAGGCATCAAGTTTACGCCGCTCAGGATGTCCAATCCTGATAATTTTCAGTATTTCTCTTCTGAACTTTGGACATGAACCTACCTAGTATGCAAAGGGGCTGGCAGCTAACAAAAAAGGCTTGGAGGCAGTTTGTGGGCTCTACAAGTATATCTTCCACAAAAGAAGTGGATATAGATTAAAAAGGTTAGTTAGTATTAGTAAGTAAAAGATAATAAATATAATAATTAAAAAAAAAAACATTGGTAAAGCCTCCTATACATATTTGATATAAATTATATTTGATAACGATAATTATGTAGCAACACCGTTGGGTTGTCGCGCTGGTAAGCAGTATGGAGGCGTTTCGATACGAACTAAGCCGAAGATTTCCGAGCGGACCCGACTCTGAAGCGAGAGAACTAAATAGCCGCGAGAATCGTTTGGGTTGTTGACGAGTACAGACGCTTTATTTAGATCTTTACTTTACTTCTTTAACTCCATATATTGTAAATTATTTGTCATTATTTGATTCCAGTGTTTAGTATAAATTCGCATTTATTTCAATAAAGGATCCAAATATAAGTACATCGTTTTGATTTCATTCGGTGCACTACTCCTTTACATTATCAAACGCGATCACCAACACGTGATCACAGAACACAAGCCGCCCCAAAAATAGCTGATCCCGAAACCAATAGCTACAAAAGCTAACAAATAGCTATAATTGGTGACCAACAGCTATAATTACGTAAATATTACCTGATAGTTGGTTCCGGTTCAGTAGTAGTCGAAGGTCTTGCTCTGCGGATATTAACGTACTGCGGTAGTGATGATCTTGTTGTCGTAGAAGACGGTCTTCTGAAGTTATCTTGATCTTCATCATCTTCCACTTCTTCCGATACTTCAACTGATTCCTCTACTGCTTCTTCAGTGGTAGTCACTGGTCGACGTCTGTTGATAGTCGTATACCTAAAAATATTATAAGAAGATAGTTTTATTCAAATATTTATTGTTTACTCTTTAAAAAAATACTAAACTCAGTGTATTAATGACTTTGAATATCGCATACATACATATATATACGTGATATGAGTATTTTAAATGTAGCAGACAGGACACGGATCATTCCAGAACCAGTACGTCTTCTTTGGAAAGACAGTCTGGGGAATTTTACTTTTACACTGTTATTAATTTTCATTCAACAATTTTATTGTGTGTGAAAGTGTGTAAAGGAGACAATATATTTATGATTACACTTACTGTGGTCTTTCTCTTCTTGAATTTGAACTTTTGTCTTCAACTGATGTTGTCAAACCTGCAGCCTGTGGACCTCTGCTATTTAGTTGAGGTGGTGCTCTAGAAGAAAAATAATCATAATCTTCAAAATGCTGATCACTGATGCTGACATACAACTGATCTTTACAGCAAATTAATTGAGAATCATTTATATTTTGTTTGTAATTATTGTGACATTTTTAAAGACCATGGTATGTGAGGAAAATGGAACCATTCAGACTCCACCACCAAGGTAGACGACTCCCAGGCAAACCACCAAAGAGATGGATTGACAGCTGGAAATCGACATCGCAGGAGGCTAATCTCTCTACAAAACAGGCCGCAAGGCTTACATCAAGAAAAAGAAGAGAAATCATTGTAAAATCAAAAATTTACAACAGATTTTCTTATATTTTATTAAATTATGTTTAAATACCTTTCACCGTTAGGGCGTGCCTGTGATAATACCCTCTCGTATAAAAGTCTTGATATGGTAGCAGGCGTAGTTGTTTTGGTTCCTTGATTGCCAGCGTTTGCTGTATTTGCCAAGTGTTTTTCTAGTTGTTCGATTCCACCTTAAATGAAAATCAGTTAATATACTTGATTCGAGTAATGATATCTCTGATTAAGTTGTTCATGAAGAAATCCTTAAAGAGAGCTCACCTAGTTTCTTGATCAAGTCAACCAGTTCCTTTATTACTTTAGGATCCTCTTCTGGATCAATTTCTGGAATTGTGTCAACCACTTCTTCATCTTCATCTTCGTATTCTTCCTATAATGGTGAAAAAAAATGCATCCATAAAAACTTCTTGTAACCCCTAAACACACCGCGCTTCAGGTACTAACTCAGGATGACATCTGAGTAGAAATTACTTCTGACTCTTATTCGCACACAATTGTGCATACGATACTGCATCAAATTGATCCAATTTTAAGTTAGTTGTATTATATGATGGCAACCTGATCAGTCCTGTGCTAAAGAACCAGTCCATAGTAATATTATAAATAAGTATTAGAGTGAAAAAACGCATATATTTATTATGACCCCTTGGTAATCCAACCCACCACCTCCAGCTTGGTAATTAAACACTACCAAGCTGGAGGTCTTAAATCTGTTGTATTCTTGCCAGTGCCCCACACAGGCCATGCCTTTGTGGGATCTTTTTGTATTAATATTTAATATTTTTTTGTACCTATACATTGAACTTATAATGTATTTTAAAATGCAAAAGATTGAAAAATAATAATAAAAGTAATAATAACTAATAATAAACCTTGGAAGAATAAAAGAGGCGTCAAAAGACCTCAAAAAAGATGGTCCGACGTCATAGCCGCTGTGGTGGGTAAAAGTGCAGCAGTGGAAGACAGAAGGCTAAGATGTACCTAAATGTTAACAGGAGACTATACCTCAGATGCTGGTAACGCTGTTGTCGTTCTAGCCAATAGCGTGGTACTGCTGGTAGCTGCTGTGATCCTGGGAAGAGGTCTGCGAGTGGTAAACAAAGCTGCCAGGCTAGAAGGCGGTTTGGAGGTGCTGGTGGTGGTCGGGGAAGGAGCCTCAGTGGTGGTGGTGGTAGTAGTGGTCCTAGAAGCCGGAGGCGCGCTGGTCACAGCGGTCTTCTTGTTATTGCACAGTACGTTTCGGGTGAAGTCGCAAGAATCTGCAGCCTTATTGAAGTACAACCCTGAAACATTATAAAATAGATTAGTTATTTTTTTCTAACCCTTTTCAATTTTTCAATAAAAATAGTCCAGACAGACGTAAACACAAACGCATGGAGAAAACAAATAAGTCAAAATAGAAATGTCGTTTTTCAGATTAAATTTGATTTATACATCCGATCCTTGTAAGGATAATAAAGTATTGTAACTTGGGCTAAAATTGATAAAATGTCAGCACTGTGTAGAACTGTCTTTCAGTACTTGTAGTTCTTCTCCTTCTTCAAACCCTCATCTGCACCCGATGGTGCATAGGGTACTGCATCATATAAACACAGTGTTATCTTGATAGTTAACTCATGAAGGAAAGGTGATCAGCCCTCCGCTTCATGTACCAGTCTAGGATAATATTGAATAAATTTTTAGAGTGAAAAAATAACTTATATTTATTTGACTCCCTGGGAATCGAACTTGTTAACTTTGACAAATTTTAAGTCAATTTAAAATGCATAGAATATATCGTTTCTGATGGAGCTTTCAAATAAAAAGTATAAGAAATACCATTCTGCAAAAATGCAATGCATCGATTACTTTCCGATAATTCCAGCCACAGACAAAAGGTACCTAAATTGTTATACGAGTATATGTATATAGATTACCTGACGGGCATGTGAACTGATGAGCCACGATTCCTAAGTTAGAAGGTCCACTATCCAGACACCAGAAGTACTTTTTGCAGTCACGAGGATGAGGGAAGAATCCTTCTTCTTCGCACTTGAAATCTGATAACAGAAATATTATATTAAAAAATCGAGAATAAATTTTAAATATACTGTCTGTAAATGCACACGGTTTTACTAACATTTATTTGTATCACAATAGTTATAACAAAATATGCAACATCATATTATCTAATATCATAATCTGACCGATATCAGTCATCTTCTTGCCTTGTGAAGATCATTTCGATGGCATACATGATTTTTGGTATTAAGAAGGGTCAACGCTATTACCGCTTTTTACTTTTTTCACTTTGTGGCTGATTATTATACACTTAAGCAATGTGTACTACATTAGAAGGAAAAAAGGTTAAAAAGTGGACTATCATACCAGTTAAACAAATAAGGATCCTAACCAGGACCTTGACAGGACACTGCAGACTGAGGAAACACATGACAAAAATCTCACTTCATGGCTCCCCAGTATGCAGATTTTTTATGGAGGATAACGAAAGGCCAATCCACATTCTCTACAATTGTGACGCACTCGGTCACAAACAAAGTCACATCCTTGGAGGACCCCTACTGGACTCCGAGAAGGTGAAGCTCCTATCACCAAGACAGGTCGTGAGTTGCATAACTCATGTAGGTCTTGCCAGTGAGCTGTAATACAGAGGGAAGTCGCAGTGACATAAGGGATGCAAGATCCCTTGACCCCAAAAAAATAATAATAATAAAAATCATACCAGTTCCAGGGTCGGGTGTTGTGGGTGGTTCAGGAGTATTAAGGCCCCAGTCAGAAGCTGCCTGAGGAGCTGCAGTAGTACTTCCACGCTTTATAAGATTCTGGCGAATTCTGGAAGACCTGTAAATACATTATGAAAAGTTGAAATATCCTCCTGGGCGTTGAATGAACATTGAGGCAATGCAATAAGTCTTGCGATCTAGATTATTATATTTTTTTGTGGATTATATTTGATAAGCTACAGATGATGCAAGTCAGAAGCTGCCTGAGGAGCTGCAGTAGTACTTCCGCGCTTTATAAGATTCTGGCGAATTCTTGAAGACCTGTAAATACATTATGAAAAGTTGAAATATCCTCCTGGGCGTTGAATGAACATTGAGGGAATGCAATAAGTCTTACGATCTAGATATTTTTTTTGTGGATTATATTTGATAAGCTACAGATGACACAAGTGTTTGAAGAAGGGTTTGAAAGAAGATATTATTGCCCTATGTAAAAAGGTAATGGAAGTGGAATAGAAGGTATTACATAATAGAAAAATAACAGTTATACCAAGGCATTTAAAATGGAATACTTGAAGATGCATATCAGAATGTCTTGAGGTAAAATGTCAAGCATGATGAAGTAAACAAGATCATTGTCTCCATTTTGATGTATTTTCTCGTTAAAGCACAATGATAATTTACGCTAATCTTTCTCTCTTTATACCACGCACTACCAAACATTATCAAAACAACAATAAATTTTTTTTTTGATTTTCTAAGGGCAATAAACCCACAAAGCCTGTATTAGAGGTTGATTTGCAGGTGGATATTCTAATGTAAAATATACCACACACACTCTACTTCGAATTGCATAAAATAAGTTAAAGTGATAAAATCATAAATAAAAATCACTGTTTTGTGGTATGGATTAAGAAAAACCTGTATTCATTTCTCTTCTTCTTCTTATTCTAACCCTTATCCCCACCAAATGGTGATAGGGCACTGCATCATATAAACACAGTGTTATCTTGATCATCAACGCATGAAGGAAAGGTGATCAGCCCTCCGCCTCAGGTACCAGTCCAGGGTAATATTGAATAAATACTAGAGTGAAAAAAATCACTCATATTTATTTGACCCCCCCCTCCCCTGGGAATCAAACCCAGGACCTCTAGAACGGTAGCCGAGCGTGCTGACCATTACACTACGGAGGCGGAGATTCATTTCTCAGTGGCATAATAACATATTGTGTAAGTATATAATTATCAGATTCTATTATCTTGCATAATTTAAAACGTAATTATTTTCGTACTTTGTGGTGGATTCTTCTTCAGTTTCTTCTTTATTTTTCTTCTTGTTATTTCTGATTGTGTTCTTAGAGAGATCCTTATCTTCGTCGGTTTCTTTTGATGGTTTTGAAGGCCTTGTTCGTTTTCTCGTTGTGGGCGGTTTCTTGGCTGGGATTTTCTCGGTTACTCTGCGAAATAATGCACTTGGTTAGGAAATTTGTATTTATAATTTTGTTATTTGAATAATGCAAAAAAATAGGTCAAAACTAACTAACTAACCATCATGCCACATTACCTCTGGGTTAGCTAGAGAGAATAGAACGCCATACCAGTCTGCCTTTGCAAACATTCTTCATCAATTCCATATTCACTTATCTCCTCATACATATCCGGCGATTATTTCAACTCCTGACCCGACCGCGTTCAAGTATTTGATACACCTTATAATACCAAGTTTTCCTCGGTTTTCCCCGATCTTCATCATTATTTAATTTGGCAGTTACTTTGTGGTAATATCTATCTATTTTTAATTTAAGTTTTACTTAGTTGATACCACTATTTCTTAAAATCCATAGTGACAGATGCATTTCGCGTCATTTTTTAACACCGTACGGTGTTGATAAAATGATACGGAATACATCGAAATACAATAGATTTTACCGAGTAAAACATACATTTAAAATGGAATAGTAACCGTTCCTTTGTTAATATTTTTTTCCAGCTTTAGTTATTTTATGTAAAAGTGTCAAATATGTGCTAGCAATACCCAATCTTATCATTTTTGTGTACTTATTGGCATGATTAGCTATAAATGATCGATTTTGACCGAATTTAGTACAAACTTCCTTAAAAAAAGTCGTTTTTTCATTCGGGTTCTTAATTTGTACCCGCTATTGACTATTTTCCTGATCACACAGAGATTTTTTTTAAATAAAAATCAAGTAATAACTTAGCAACTTACCCTAAGCTCCTGTATAACGCCACCTTAGCAGCCTCAATCAAAGGATATGGTTTGCCATGACATTTCCCACGGAAATCATCATTATCGATAGACCAAAACATGATGCCTGAAAGAAACATTTCAAAAATCAGTTATTGAGATTACGAAACAAGTAAAACAAGTTTTAAAAAAGAACATCTATATTTTGAGTGTGTCCAAATCTGTGTTTACAAATTTGAATTCGTCCACTTAGAGTTATTTATATATTGACATCGAAACACCAATGACAAAGAATATGGAAGTCTCGGTATTTACAGAGCTTACTACCTGATCAATTGAATTAGTCATAAAGTGATCACTTAAACCAGCCCATAACAAAATATAAGCCCTGTAAATACCCAGATTTCCATATTATTCTTCAAATATGTTGAGATATGAATATAAAAAGTATTAAAAACACAAAGTTATAAATATAGCGTTAGTTTTTCAGTATGTTATATTAATGATGTATTTTTTGCTTTTCGAATACTACCTTCTGGCTACCTTATTACTACACTTTGAGCATCAACTATCAACAATGTACATATTTATAATTAAATATTTAAGATCAGCTACTGTAATTTTATTGACAGGTCTATAATAGGTCGTAAGCCCTGTAAATGCCCAGACTTCCATATTATTTTTCATCTGTATCGAGTTGTGGTCCCGTGGTTAGTATCACTGACTCTTGGGTCAGAGTTTCATGGTTCGAACCCGTTCTACCACAATCTAATAATACCTATATGTAATAATGAACCGCTTAGGCTCACAGAAATAGTATAAAATTGAAGTATTTTTGTAAATAATAAAAAACAGAAATATTTTTATTTTTAAATAAAAATCTTTGTTGAAATGTCAACATAAAGAATCATGAACAAATTTTCTCACTATTTCTAATTTTTCTCAAAAATGTGAATGCTCTGAAAACAATCTTTGTTGTTCATACCTCCAAGACCATTTTCTGCCACGTATTCGGCCTTTTTAGTGACAATATCAATGTCATCATATCCCACCCACTGGTTGCCCTTGTAAGCATAAGGTCCCATGGCTCGAGGGTTAGGTTGGACTACGGTCCATGGCTCGTCTTCTTCGTCTTCGTACTCCTCATCTTCGCTATCTTCGTCAGCCTGTCTCTTGGAGCGAGTCTTCGGAAGCAGATTCTCACAAATCTGTAAAAAAAATGCATGGTTAACCATTGGCGAAGGTTTAGAGATAAAAAACGAGTTTCAGTTTAACCATTGGCGAAGGTTTAGAGACAAATAACGAGTTTCAGTTCTTTGGATCTCTAATCAGCAATGAAGGAACTTGCGAAGGAGAGATCAGACGTCATGTCGCCATCGCCAAAAATGCCATGTCTGAGCTAGACAAAATCTGGAAAGATCGGGGTGTGAGTAACAACACGAAAATAAAGCTTGTCAGGAGCTTGGTTCACTCCATTGTTCTCTTTGCTGCTAGACCATAAAAGCAGCAGAAAGGGGATAAATTGACGCTTTCGAAATGTGGTGTTTGAGGCGCATGCTCCGAATTCCAAGAACAACGAGTCTATTTGCCAGGAACTATACTTGGATGGCTTGACTTTGGCAAATGTCTGTATATATGATGGATTCTCCAGTTCATTTGGACACGTTGCCCGTGGCAACGATGATAGCTTGGAACGACTGGTTGTGATTGGTAGCCTCGAGGAGAAGAGAGGGAGAAGAAGATCCCCACACGATGGACCGATCAAGACTAGATTTGAAATCAACCATTATTTGCAAAAAAGTCCTCAGAAATTTTAGCATACAAAAAAGAAAAAATCTCAGCACTAAGGGGGTTGAATTGCATTTAGACCAACAATAAGGAGGTTTATTCCATCTTTGACCAGGTTTTTTAATCTCATAAATTAAGTTATATACACTTTGCAAATTTCTAAACTGATGGTGTCACAAGTACATAGCTATACTTCCAAAACTATGGGCTAAAAACTAACTTTGCAAATATTCAAGTTTAAAAAATGGGTGGAATGGCAAACGTTACAAATGTCTACAAAATGATCACTAAAGCCAATCAAATGTGAGGTTGTAAGTTTGGGATGTTAAGACTTCCATCGTCCTTCATATTATATAAACGATAGACGTTTCATCTCAAGGACAGACACCTATGATATTATCAAATAAAATTTGTCGTTACCTCATAATAAGCCAAGTATCCCTTCTCCCTTGTTCCGTCTCCTTGTTCACCAGGGCCATCGGCTGGGGCGCCCAGCGCGTGTGACTCCGGATTGAAGAGCGTGTAGGAGCGACCATAGGTTGGAATGCCCAGCACCAATTTGTCCCTATCTGCACCTTTCTCGATGTAATACTTGATGGAGTAGTCCTGAAATGGTTCATGAGTAATTAGGAACGTCCAACTCTTCAATCAAATTGTTCACAAATGGGAAAAACGTCAGTGACAATATAGTGATTTTTTAGGATAATATTGGTCATAAAATATGTAATATATTTCTTTGATTGTCTTCATAATTTAGATGATCATAGAAATAAATTGTAATCATATAGATCAACTCTTGAATGTTTTTCGCAGATACTTTGTGGCACATTTTATAAACTTTATAAAATTAAAGAACTTTGTTTAACCACTTTTTTATTGGTACACTTTATCCAACCGGTTTCTTGTCTAAACCGGTTGGATAAAGTGTACCAATAAAAAGTGGTTAAAACAAAGTTGTTTAATTTCATAGATCAACGGTTCCCAAAGCGTGCTCTGTGAAGTCCGCAAGTACTCCTAGAGGGCTCCGCCACGACACACAGCCAAACAAAACAAATTGGCTTGTATGAGAAGGTATGTGACAATTTGATACTCGTCACTACACATTTTCAGCTACAAAAACAAAATGCCGTAAGCGAATGGATGCTGAACCTCATATGTGTTGTCTCTTTTGACATAGTTGGTCAAAATAAAACAGCAACAACAACTTCTTCCTACCTCCCAATATAATAATCATTGAATGGAAATAAAATTTACTAGTTTAAAGTAAAATCCATACAATATTATTTTGTGTATTGTAAGTTGTTTTATAGTTTGTTTTAAACATTTATTTTTGTTCCTTTTTTCAAGGGGTTGGAAAAAAGTATCAAAAATAAAAGTGGTTAAAAAAAGTTGGAGATTTATTTTATAAAGTTTATAACCTTCAAAGGTAAGAGAGCAATTAAAATATGGACAAAAGGTAAGGTAAATTAATTAAATAATGATCAAGAGTTAATATTGTAAAAATTATACAACAGTTTTTATTCCTTGTTCTTTTATGTGTAAACTGTTTAAAAATAAACAAAAAATAATAAAACAGTAAATATAAGAACTCCACCGACAAGACACATAAAGTAGCTTAGTAGTCTTCTTTTATGTATCTTATATAAAAATAGTATATTACAAATATTGTGTTTATGAATTTATAAATGTAAGTACATATGTATTCAAAAATACATGATTTATTAAAATTTTTGTTTAAACTGTATTATTATTACTAAATACTGAAACTGGATATTTTTTGCTACCATTATTATTATTAATTATTGAAACTGTATTGTAATTACTTACGATGTTAAGATCTGATTCAAAATTATATTCAGAGGCAGCTTCCAGGGCGTATAGAGGGGAATGGTGGTCCACTGCAGGCTCAAGAGCAGAGTGGTAATCGTATGACAGAAGGTTGAACCAATCTAGATATCTGAAAATAGTTGGATATCATGAGAAAACTCAAGTGATTCAAACATTACAAATTGTACATATTACAAATTTGGCTAAAAAATATCTTACCGATGTTAATGAATGTCTAAAATTACCATAAAAAATAATGGATATACAATATTTAGCGTAAAAATAACACCATTTTGATTACCGTTGTATTTTGAAGCTAAACATGAAGAACTTTCAAATAAGCATATATATGGTTGCAGGACCAAGTAAAAACTAAGAACAGTCTAAATACGTTCTCTAAGATGAATGTGCGCCCAAATGTTCTATGATAGATGTTTGAATGGATGGAGATGAAAGAATGCAAGACTGAGATAAGCTTTATCGATCAAATTATGAAAAGTGTATTGAGATGTTTTGGGCATTTGAATCGAATGATTAAAGAAAGAACAGCAATATAAGCAATACAGCAAATGTGGTTGGTAATAAAGCAGAGGAAGACCGAGGTAAACTTGGCATGATCTCGGGTCGACCAAAAATGCATTTGATAAATATTTTATTTATTGTTTCGGCATTAACTTTGTGGTAAGACATGTTACAATGATTAAAGAAAACACTTCGTTTTTTACCACTTGAGTTTTATTATAGACTACATGTTTCAGAAGTTAAACTTCCATCATTCAGGTCTGTATAATAACTATTATACAGACCTGAATGATGGAAGTTTAACTTCTGAAACATGTAGTCTATAATAAAACTCAAGTGGTAAAAAACGAAGTGTTTTCTTTAATCATTGATAAATATTTTGTGTAAATTTAAGTGTGTAATAACTGCTATGGTAGTGACGTGTAGCATGGTTTGCATCCTGGTGTAGTAATTATCCTGATGAAGAGACAGCTACGCCTCGAAACCGGTAGACTAAAATGAGTGGATACATACTAACATTACTAACATTTTTGAAGTAAGTGCATATTGTAATTCTGTTTCTTTCATACCTGTTAAGTTTTGGGACGTCATATCCTTTGTCAATGTACTGAATACCAGCTGGAACAGCCATGGTCAGCAGCAATCTCGGTCGTCCTGTGGCTTCGGACTCCTTATCGAACTCCTGCCTCAGCTCTTGCACCAGCTTGGCGTAGTTGGCTCTGTCCTTGGGCTTGCCACCGTCGCGGAAGGCGGGATACTCCCAATCCAAGTCCAGACCGTCGAATTTGTTGAGTCGCAAGAACTAAAAAAAGACAAGAAACTATTAATCAAAAGTGAAAATAAATTTCTGAGATAGACTGCCACGGAGGACATATTCAACGAATTAAAACTTTTGACAGTCAATTAAACAATCCTTGTTTAAGAATTACTCTCACGTGACACAAGAAACCGCCTCCCAGCAAAGCACACAAATGACAAGTAACACACTTTATGGAAACATGCACAAAACTACTACTACTACTACTACTACTACCATCACGCCGTTTCCCTGCAGGGTAGGCAGAAAGGAGAGAGAGAGAGAACACAAAAAACAAAACCTAACACACCTCTTTTAGTTAAAAAAAAAAACTTTAAATAATTTATATTTGAGTACTTTGTGATTATCTATTTTATAATTAAAATGTAACTTTGTTTTAAAATCACTATAAATGTGTAGTGATTTTAAAACAAAGTTACATTTTAATTTTAAAAAAACTTTAATTATTATCCAATTAAGTTGTACAACCTGCTTCCATTATTCATAAAGTCATAAAAAATAAAGTATTTATGTATAAAAGAACTAATGAGTAATGGAAGTGGATTATTTAAAAAAATATTAAAAAATTAGTTTTAACTGTCACTTTTTTTCTTGCAGTGTATACTTATATTATGTTAAAATAGACAAAAATAATTAAAAAGGACTCCACCGACAAGACACATAAGGTGGCTTTGTGGGTCTCCGAAAAAAGATGTATTTAAATATATATATATATTATATATATATATATATATATATATATATATATATATATATATATATATATATATATATATATATATATATATATATATATATATATATTTATATATATATATATATATATATATTTATATATATATATATATATATAATAATAATAATAAAACCCTTATCCGCACCCCAATGGTGCATAGGGCACTGTGTCATATAAACGCAGTGTTATCTTGATCGTTTACACATGAAGGAAGGGTGATCAG
The DNA here is from genome assembly GCF_059751285.1 of Brachycentrus maculatus. Classification (NCBI taxonomy): domain Eukaryota; kingdom Metazoa; phylum Arthropoda; class Insecta; order Trichoptera; family Brachycentridae; genus Brachycentrus; species Brachycentrus maculatus. The sequence goes on along the minus strand of NW_028280931.1, from coordinate 1,747,243 downwards.
CCCTCCGCTTCAGGCAGCAGTCCATGGTAATATTGAATAAATATTACAGTGAAAAAATCACTTATATTTATTTAAACCCCCTTGGGAATCGAACCCGGGACCTCCAGAACGGTAGCCGAGTAACGGTATATAAATATATATATATATATATATATATATATATATATATATATATATATATATATATATATATATATATATATAAATATATATTTATATATATATATATATATATATATTTATATATATATATATATATATATATATATATATATATATATATATATATATATATATATATATATATATATATATATATATATATATATATATATATATATATATATATATATATATATATATATATATATATATATATATATATCGCTCACTCCTTTCAAGAACGTCATAAATCAAAAATCGACAATTTTCAGTTGTACATGTTTTCGGAATGCTCAGAAAATGTACTATATCCCAGCAAAAGCGGCATATTTTTAACTTAATATTTACCCGTTACAGGGCAGAAAGTGTTGTTTTTGCATTTTGAAGAAAAGGTATTGTTTAATTGTTTTTTTACAAAAACTCAATATTTTTCAAATGGAGAAAAAACCTTCAGCTTTTACCTAAAAAGATCTGTTGCACAGTAAAAAGTTCAAAAAGTGGCTTCATATTTATTTTTAATATATTGTATTATAATATTTAACATTAAAAACGCTCTCCTGAAAAATCAAGTATTTTGATTTATGACGTTCTTGAAAGGAGTGAGCGATATATATATATATATATATATATATATATATATATATATATATATATATATATATATAAATATATATATATATATATATATATATATATATATATATATATATATATATATATATATATATATATATATATATATATATATATTTATATATATATATATATATATATATATATATATATATATATATATATATATATATATATATATATATATATATATATATATATATATATATATATATATATATATATATATATATATATATATATATATATATATATATATATATATATATATATATATATATATATATATATATATATTTATATAATATATATATATATATATATATATATATATATATATATATATATATATATATATATATATATATATATATAGTGAATGTAGTATGTGTACAGACTGTTATGTTGTTTTTGTATTTTGTAAGTATACATTCATTTAATTAAAAAAAAAATCCAACCAGCAAAGGCTTAAAACGTGTCTTTCTGCATTCCAACTTGATTGATAAAATCATTTGCATGCTTCATTTATTTTTATTGTATTGTATTTTCGAAGCGGCTCGGTATGTATGCATGTGTGTATGTTTGAATTAAACATTTTGACATTCGCAACCCGCACCCTGCGACAGCCAATATTATTATAATAATATATGTACTCGTATGTTAGGGAAGGCCAACTTTTGAATACTACGGACGACCGTAGTTAGAATAATAAGCGGCAGTCTCCCGACATCTTGTGTTATTTATAAGAACCTTATGTGTCATTTAAAGTCATAATTAGATTTAATTCAAAATAATACTAAAACATATTCAATATTAAGTTATATAGGAAAAAACAAAGTCAAATCAAGCTATTTAATAGGAGAAAATATTTTTATCTTACAAACTAATTCGCTTTTAAACATAGTGGTTTGAAATAATTTATTCTTAATAGTTGTACCCTACCATGCGTGCTGCATCTGGTTAAATTAAAAAGAAAGAAGGAAAAATATATGAAAATAAGTGCTTATTTGAATAAAATGTAAAATTAAATCGATGAATGACTAAGAGATATACGATTTTGAATAAAATCGTAAAAGTATATAAACGAATATTAAATTACTGTACTGTGTTTGAAAATGACGTGAATGCATCGAAACGAGTGTCATGATATATTTGAAGAAATAACAGTATTTATAAATTAAAACTTCAATTAAAAATACATATAAACGCCATCGTTTACGGCGTGCACACATTTGTGCGTTTCAGAAAAGTTGTGGCGGTGTACACATTTTGGATACCTTCAACTTCATGTACAAAAAATACTTCTTAAAAAACGTTTAATTTCTTGTTATGTTTGCTTTGCTGTGTAGCGAATAGATGTCACTATAAAACAAAAATATTATCGATTCCTTTCTGTCATCATTTTTTTCTAATATCGTCCGCGTCAAATTACATTTTCTTTTAAACTTCACCATAACCAGCGTGTTACTTTTTTATATCATCTCAGAGGACACGATCGAAACATGCCATTGCATATTTTCGGCAGGCTTTTTATATTGTAAAAATCAGACAGGCTAGATATATTATAATAACGTGGTCGACGTTTTGACCACCCCTGGTTTATATGAAGGTTAACTCCTATAAACTGAGACAGGTTCGAGACCAAGATTGTAGTATAGGGTCCGCCATCTAAAGTTTTTTTTTTCAACTAGTGCTTATTACGTGAATGGTAACACTTAGCTCATGTCTGATTTGACAGATAATTAGTTTTATCCTTCCGCTGAGCGAATATGGTTGTGTATACGCTTGAACAACGCTGGGAAATATTGCGACATTACTTTGAAAATCATGGTAATGTTGCAGAATGTGTGCGAAAATTGCGTACGGTTTTTGGAAGAAGAGAAGCACCGTCAGCTCCGTATGTTCGTTATCTTGTGAAAAAAGTGAAAGAAACTGGCATCCTCATCGATAAACCAAAGCGTGAAAAGCCAAAAACAGTGCGTACACCCGAGAATATCGATGTTGTGGCAGAAAGTGTGCGTGAAGCGCCATCAACATCAATTCACCGTCGTTCTCAACAATTGAACATTTCGGAGACATCATTGAGACGAATTTTGCATAAAGACCTTGGTATGACGCCATACAAAGTCCAATTGGTTCAGGAGTTGAAGCCAACTGACCATCCAATGCGTTTTCGCTTCGCTGAGTGGGCCTGCGATCGACTTACAGAAGATGCCGATTTTGCCAAAAAAATCATCTTTTCGGATGAAGCTCATTTTGATCTTGGCGGGTATGTAAACAAGCAAAATTGTCGTATTTGGGGCACAGAAAACCCGCACGCATACATTGAAAAGCCGGTACACCCAAAACGAGTCACTGTTTGGTGCGGATTTTGGTCCAGAGGCATAATTGGGCCATTTTTCTTTGAAAATGAGCAAGGAGTGGCCGTTACAGTCAATGGCGATCGTTATCGGGCCATGTTGAACGAATTTTTGTTCACAAAAATTGAAGAGGAGGATATTGGCAACATTTGGTTTCAACAGGACGGCGCTACGTGCCACACAGCCGAAGCTACACTCGATGTTTTGCGCCCTGTTTTCAAAAAAAAAAAGTTATTTGGCGGACCCTTTATAATGAAGTCACCAAAAATGTTCCAACGCAGTATAGCCAGACATCTGATCTACTTTCGGTGGAATGTTATATATTTAACCTTCGAATGTGGTCGAATTGAGTTCAACTTTTATCATAATCACAACTGCAGTCGATACAAATATGTCAATATCATTTTTTATGCACCATGGCTTTCATTCAGTTTATCATTTTTTTTGCTTATTTGAATGAAACATTATCTTGCACGCAATTTAAAAAATATATTAATTGCACGAATTTGTCAGCTCGCGAGTATTGGATCTCATTTATGTTTGTGGTTTTATCGTTGCAATATATGAAAAACACATTTTTATAAGTAACTACAATAAAACGTGTTCGCGTTTTTTTAGCCAAATCTAAATGTATTGCGTTTTAAAATAAATTATCTCTTTTTAATGGAGTTAATGAATATCTGATTCAAGGACAGTGGCCGTCGGATACCTGGCCGAATGAGCGTTCAAAATGTCAAAGGCTGGTTTAAACCATCACTTTATACACGTGTCACGTACACCATTCTACCCATGATTGACATCCACACTACTCAAATTTTTGGAGCCCATATACCACATAATTGACACGTTCTTTGGGTTGACATCTATGGATTAATTGAGTTTGATTTTTTATTCAACAGAGGCCCTGATAAAAATGTATGTAAGATTCTCCTCGAATTGATTTTATACACTAGGAGACGCCTGAAAACAGTATTTTGATTTTTTATTAACGTTATTATATGACCAGTTATTTCATTCACAGCATTTTAGGAGTGTCCAAATGCTTGTTCACAAATCTATGTAATTCTGCTTAGGGAGTAATTTTATATTGACATATCACATATGTCAATATACTTCCATTCATATAAAAACCACAGATGATTAATCTCAGTTGAGACACCTATAAAATATATTTATATATATATATATATATATATATATATATATATATATATATATATATATATATATATATATATATATATATATATATATATATATATATATATATATATATATATATATATATATATATATATATATATATATATATATATATATTATATATATATATATATATATATATATATATATATATATATATATATATATATATATATATATATATATATATATATATATATATATATATATATATATATATATATATATATATATATATATATATTTATATATATATATGTATATATTTATATATATATATATATATATATATATATATATATATATATATATATATATATATTTATATATATATATATATATATATATATATATATATATATATATATATATATATATATATATATATATAATATATATATATATATATATATATATATATGTATATATATATATATATATATATATATATATATATATATATATGTATAAATAAGGTTTTTTTACACATACCTGCAAATTAAATGGACACACCTTAAAGACTGTAGGTACTGTAGGAATTCAATCAAATAAATTTTTAAAAAATAATTAATTTTGATCGATAATTTATTGATTTTTTTCGAAATTATATTTGACGTTGACACCACTTATTTTAATCAATGAATCTTCCTTGTTGGTGAACAGAATATTAATATTCTTGAGTCATCTTGACATTTAAAAAATGTGAATTTAGAGATGTTTTACGTAAATTAATACTATTGATATAAAATATAAATTCCTATGCGATCTCTTACAAAAATTTAATTTGGCATTAACATACAAGTGTTGCCTTTTTATCTAAATATTCAATAAAATTAACATATTTTATGTTTTATAGAGAATATTATGTCCAAAAACTATCAGTGACTAAGTTCGATGGAAGTACTTAAAATTAAAAGTACCTACGTGTATTGTTATTTATAAAAATGTTGCCATGTAAAAGATATTCAGATTTGAATAAAAATATCCTAATAAGTGAAAAATATAATAATATTAAAAATGACTCACAAACACCAAACCAATTTTCAACCGAGAAATTCATCATTATAATAAACGAAGACATAATAAAATAAATGTGGAGCCGATAAACACATCTAATTTGGAGTAAGGTCCTTACCCAAATTAACCAGTTACCTGACAAATGTACATATTTAAAATAGAAACCAGTGAGGGATCCAAAATGAATGAACTGAAAAAATACTTTAAAGATATTTGTGTTAGTGATAGAAATTTTCTCTTTTTTTCCTTAAAGCATGCCTTATGTTCTTGTCTTATGTTTTTTATGGCTATTTACTGTACCTTTAATTGCTTTATATTTTATATTTTGCCCTGTGTTTTCTTGTTTGTTACATTCAGATCTGTTTTTTTATCTTGTTAATCTTAATCTCATGTCCCAAAATGAGTAATAGAAATTACTCATCGGGGATATTATAAACATATATGACTTATGTATGTAATACATTTTTTTTTAAAAAAACAAAAAATAATATTAATTCACAAGAATTTTTCGCAAAAAATAAGGTTTTTAATGGTCGGTTTCAATTCATTCAAAGTTTCTATATCTAGATTTGGTGTGGACTATATATCATGAATTGACTAACCATATAACAATTTAGGCTAATGTTATTATTATACAGTTTTTCCAATGGCGGCCGATCCAAAATCCTACATAGCATGAATTATAATAATAAAATGATACTTCAACGCATTAACGAAACTGGATCTATTTTGGTATTGAAAATTCGAATATATATATATATATATATATATATATATATATATATATATATATATATATATATATATATATATATATATATATATATATATATATATATATATATATATATATATATATATATATATATATATATATATATATATATATATATATATATACATATATATATATTTATATATATTATATATATATATATATATATATATATATATATATATATATATATATATATATATATATATATATATATATATATACAGTGGGTGGCCAAATTATTAGGGACACTTGTCCTTTTTTGTAATTTTCAAGTTTAAATGAATTTTATGATCAAATAAATTTGTTCTAATTAAAAAATATTATTTATTTGTTGCTTGTATCCTAATTATTGTTTTTAAGACGTAGCAATGCTGCAAAATATCAAAGAAGTAAGTTTTTTTCTCATTTTAGTGTTAATTAGTGAAAAATGGTGTTGGTGTGAGCTCAGTTAATATTTTTTTACACCATTTTTCTGTATGTTTTTTGAGTCCGAGACTATAAAAAATTAAGTATTGTTTAATAATTTATTAGTTTTGCTAATTTAATAAATAAATTTCAAATAATTTTTAATTAAAATTCAATTTAGTTTGAATTGAACCTTAATATTCTAAATTTAAGTATGGGCAAGTCTTTAGACATATCTCCAAGAAAATGTAGGGAAGTACCAACCAAACTACTTCATTCCACATATTCCTTAAGAGAGATAGCAGCACTCACAGGTATTTCAAAGTCCGGAATCAACCGGATAAAAAGAAAAATTCATAAAAACCCACCTCTAGAAGCAGCCCGCGTCTGAAAAAGTGGCAGAAAAACGATCACCACTCCGCGTGGTCACTGTAAAATCAGGGACATCTATTTCCAAAATCGTAAAACGTGTGTTGATTGTCCACTACGTTGATAAACGATGTAGGAATCAACGCCTCCAAAATGACAGTTTGGAGACGGTTAGTTGAAGTAAATCTAATTGGTCGACGTCCAACCAAAAAACTACGCCTGACTGAGGCCATGAAGAAAAAAACGACTCTTATGAGCCAGAACACTCCGGAATATGACTGTTTCGGACTGAAATCGAGTATTTAAGACTTATATTTGTATAATAAAATAAGAAAATAATAAAAATACACATTTTTGCAATCATGGTAACACTTTATAGGTCTGCTTCTAAGACGAGTCAACATTTAAAATTTTGGTGGGAAAAACTTAATTCCTCCGACGGGGCCCAGGAGAAAAATTCCACCCGGACTGCCTGGTGAAGAGGGCTAAAAACACCCTGTTAGCATAATGTTGTGGTCCATGATCTCATTTAAGGGTATGGGACGCCTCCATATCATGGAGGGACCATGAGGCAAGACCAGTACCAGCGAGTACTGAAAAGTCGGCTCCAGCCGAAGTTAAGGAATGGTTCCCTGGTGATGAAGAGTATGTGTTTATGCATAAATAAGTACCGTGTCATAAAGCCAAGAGTGTTACCGCATTCTTGGCTGAAAAAAACGTCTGTTGAGTATGTGTTTTGCCTTGCCCGAGCAATTTGCTGGATATGAACCCCATTGAAAACATTTGGAGGCTAACGAAACGGGAAATTGCTAAAAAAGTCATCACCACCAAGCGGTTACTGAAAAAAACTCTTATCAGAGTATGGCATGGTAACCCTAATCTTCGGCATAATACAAAAATCTGCATAGAAAGCATGCCCCGACGTTTGGAAGTTGTAATCGCAGCATTGGGTGTTATTACTAAATATAAAGATTTTTTCTGAAATTTTTGAATAATCGCTTTTTATGATAAAAATAAATTACTTTTATTAAATGTTTGATTACATTGTTTCTACATTCTTAATAAAGCACCCCAATCAATAAAAAATATTATTAAAAAACCTAACTATTTGCTCATTAAATTCATTTGATCATGAAAATTACAGGAAATTCGAAGTGTCCCTAATAATTTGGCCACCCACTGTATATATATATATATATATATATATATATATATATATATATATATATATATATATATATATATATATATATATATATATATATATATATTTATATATATATCGCAACCGCTATGTAAACAGTGTGTCATCAGGTTTTCCAAAACATTTTATCGAAAAACCGATACAGAATAATATTTTAATGAACAAAAAATGCTTTAAATGATGTACAAATACTAAAACAAAAAATACCGTTCTTTTCTAAACTTTATCCACACACAATGGTGTATAGAGCACTGCATTGTAATGATTCATTGTTATCTTGATCGTTACTTATATCAATGACAGCAAGGAAATCGATCGTTCGCTTCAAGAGATCGTATTTCGACTGCATTCAGTCCAATTTACAATATGCTTTACTTCCATACGTAAGGTTTGAAACCAGGACTCGAAATATTCAAATTTGAATAAATTTATTATTTAGGTCAAAAATGGTCTAGTATTTTAATATACCACGTACAAAATAAAAATAAAAAATAAAATAAGATATTATTATTTAATTATTGTTTGAGCATAATGTGAAATATTTACATATTATAATGAGATCTCAATCATATTTATTTTGAGCCTTCGAGGCATCAAATTCGTTGCCTCAAACTCGGCAGTCTAACGCACTAAACACTTAACCATGTACAAATAGTAAAATTTAAAATAAATGTAGATAAAAATAGTAAATAAATATGATTAACCCCTGTTTCCCAAAAAATTACACAACATACGTACACTTCAACTTCAGAAAAAAATAGCGAAAAAAAACTAATATTTGAAAAATATGTAAATATTAAAAATTCACACATTGTCCAAGTTCATTTCGCGAACAGGAAACTTATGCGGTTGACAAATCGACCATAAAGAAAATACGTCCTTCTCGATCTGGCAATATGATGCATAACGTATTTCAACACTATTTCAAAAGGCGATATGGGCAGACTTCAAATGAGTCGATACAGATAGACTTCCATTTAATAATATGTAACACTTGGTAATCGGTAATATGTAACACATCGGCTAGAGTGGGTTTAATTGGATGGCTAAGCGGCTAAACAACGTCCCATTACATAATAGAGATATGTAATAAAACTTTAGTTTATAGCGAGACTTGTCGAATATCAAAAGTGACAAGGAAGAGTATGTATTTTATTGAATTTAGCTATTTTATTTATTGTTTCGGCATTAACTTTGTGGTAAGACATGTTACAATGATTAAAGAAAACACTTCGTTTTTTACCACTTAAGTTTTATTATAGACTACATGTTTCAGAAGTTAAACTTCCATAGGTCTGTATAGTAACTTATAATAACTTACTTCAGTTATTATACAGACCTGAATGATGGAAGTTTAACTTCTGAAACATGTAGTCTATAATAAAACTCAAGTGGTAAAAAACGAAGTGTTTTCTTTAATCATTGAATTTAGCTCGTTTATGATTGAAAAATGAAGATCGTTTTATGATCATGTCTCGTGCAAAATGGGCATTCCTTCACGCGCTCGTGTTACTTGAACTCTTGAAATTTTGCAAATTTAACAATTTGGTTATTATCATGGACCTTTTTACGTGAGAAAATGACATCATGCCTGACCCATGTAATGTCTGCACTCAAATCTGCGTGGTGAATCCCATTCATTATGTACATCCTTGAGAGCCTTCTAATCGTGAAGTCATGACTTGCAAATAGCCACATTTAAGAACAATGAGGCGTAAACTTAAATAAGTATGTTACACACATATAAAAAAAAATATAAAAATATATATATATATATATATATATATATATATATATATATATATATATATATATATATATATATATATATATATATATATGTACATATATAAATATAAATATATATATATATATATATATATATATATATATATATATATATATATATATATATATATATAAATATATATAAATATATATAAATATATATATATATATATATACATACATATATATATATATATATATATATATATATATATATATATATATATATATATATATATATATATATATATATATATATATATATATATATATATATTTATATTTAAATATATATATACATATATATATATATATATATATATATATATATATATATATATATATATATATATATATATATATATATATACTATTATTTCGGTAGATATAAATCATGATATATCCATAAAAGTATGTTTGCACATACATCATAGTGTATGCTTTTATCCCTAAAACCGCATAAGTGAATAATGGAAGTAGCCAGAATTCTCTGATCTGAAGTAGATCGCATCATTCCGCCATGGAGCATTTCATTGTATAAGCAATTTTCTTACATTATAATATTTAAATAAATTTTGTAAAATGTGTCCTCGAGATAGGAAAACTCAGTAAGGGCAGATTATTGGAATTTGCTATTTGTTATTGTGTATATGATGAAATGAAATGAATGCGGCTTTAGTTTAAAATATATATGAAATTTTAAAAAAATATTTCCTAATTATTTTGTACGAAGCTATGCATATAAGAACGCCAATTATCTTCATGTCGAAATAACAAACATAACAGTTTGTTTTTTTTTTATCTTGTAATACTTGTAATGGTCTCAGAATTTAAAAATAAGAGTGATTCACAAACCAAGCAGCAGATAATTCACATTCAATTAGAAACATGTTTAAAACATATTTAATTTTAAAACGAATCTATTGTGATTTTTCAATTGTTTCGTGATTCATAGAGTAATGATAATGTGAGATCTCTCCTTACTTTTAGTGATGGTAATGGCCGTTTGATGGAGTTATTAATTTGTCTTAAGTTTTGCACGACTGATTGATTGATAGATTGTTACATTCAAGAGAAGGAAAAAACACAAGGCCATCAGGAGACAGATAATTGGATTGGCATGCGGAGCAGAATTAGGATTAAAATAGTCGAACTTGAAATTTGCATAACGTCTTGTTGGTCATCATTTGCATACTAGGCACTGGGTAGGTAGGTGTCTGCGTACAAAGTTTTATATATTCAACAGCGTTACATTACTGCGTATTTCGATATAATACAAATAATTTTATAATACAAATCAGCGTGGAACAACATTGGATGTACGTAAATATTGACGTAGTTAGAAATAAAACAAAGGAAGACCGGGGAAAACTTGTCATGATCAAGTATTTGTGTCGCCTACTTTCAAAATCCGCCAGATCCAATTTTATAATATTTTAAAATAAATACTCTATCGGAATGCCAATTGTGGGTTTTATTGTTTAAAATTAATATGTGCTTGAAAACCCTGCTAAAAATACTTAAAAACAGCGTTGTTTTCCAAATTCCGCTATATTCATGGAACTTGCCTTCTGACCCATATCGGCCAATCAGAGAGAGGGGATAGGTCAAAAATTAAGATATTGTCATTATCGGTTTGTGTCTCGTGTATTTTTTTAAATACTGAAAAAAAATCTTTAAAAAATGTTAAAATTCTTTATTTCACAATATTTTATCTAAAGATAGACAAATCTTTTAAACACAAATGTTACCCGGTGAATTTCGCATTTTTTTGAAAATCGACTAACATGGATCTGGCGGATTTTGAAAGTAGGCGACACATTTTAAAAACTTGGGAATGGTCAGTTCAAACGAATGTGATTGGTAATATAGCAAAGGAAAACCGAGAAAAAATTGGCATGATCAAGAATTTCAAACGCATGTATGAGGAAATACATAGATGGGTTCTATTCTCTCTGCCTACCCTTGCGGGAAAGTGACGTGATGGTTAGTGAGTTAGTTATTTATGAAAATATCACAAATTATTTTATCAAACAGAAAAAAAAAATATACACGTGTAACATTCACGATGCTACTTAAATTTTGGGAGTTGTATTGTATCTTTTAAATATACACCTTCTTTTTTATATGTGAATTCTCGGCACCATCTATTGTTATAATTATGTATTTCAGAGAACAAAAATCTTGATTCATTCGTTAAGAAATTGAAATTAGATTTCCATTCGGGGAATTTAAGAAGGAAAGAATATGAGGAGATATCAAGTTTCCGGTATTAAAATACAGATACTTATAGTGGGTTTATTATTACACACACAAAATAAACACTAATCGAATATTTACATATAAGTACTCACTTGACTTAATAACAACTTGTCTCAAAGATGCAACATGTACGGATGCTATATTTATGAAATATATATTATAATATTACACATCGCTCACTCCTTTCAAGAACGTCATAAATCAAAATACTTGATTTTTCAGGAGAACGTTTTTAAAGTTTGAAAATATAATACAATGTATTAAAAATAAATATCAAGCCACTTACTGAATTTTTTACTGTGCAATATATCTTTTTAGGTAAAACCTGAAGGTTTTTTCTCCATTTGAAAAATATTTAGTTTATTTTAAAAAATAATTAAACAATGCCTTTTATTCAAAATGCAAAAACAACACTTTCTGCCCTGTAACGGGTAAATATTAAGTTAAAAAAATGCCTCTTTTTCTAGGATATAGTACATTTTCTGGGCATTCAGAAAATATGCCCAACTGAAAATTGACGTTTTTTGATTTATGACGTTCTTGAAAGGAGTGAGCGACATGTGATCGTGTGAGTAGGTCGCTGCCCATATAACTCATTGTGCAGAACCGAGCTATGTACATTTGCAGAGTCAGAGATCCCACGCGGATACCTCAACATGTTTCAAAACACTTAAGGAATACTAAACCGAGAAGGATCTTGAACTTTGAAGGTTTTTAAGCAATTCCTTTTACGATTACTTCAAATATGTACTTATTTTTTTTATAATTGTGCAAACACCAACCATCCAAAATAGGATTTACATATAATTATATTGCTACATTTTAATATTTTGAAGTCTCAACGTTCATGAAGAAGAATATAAGTCTGGGTATTTAAAGAGTATACCTACCCCTCGTCATAGGCTGGTTTCTCACCGAATTATTTTTATGATTTTCGAGTATGATTTTATTTTTAACACGCCCTTATTTTACTTTCGTCCGCCTCCGTAGTGTAATGGTCAGCATGCTCGGCTACCGTTCTGGAGGTCCCGGGTTCGATTCCCAGGGGGTTTTAATAAATAAAAGTGATTTTTTTCACTCTAATATTTATTCAATATTACACTGGACTGGTACCTGAAATGGGGGGCTGATCACCTTTCCTTCATGTGTAATCGATCGAGATAACACTGCGTTTATATGAAGCAGTGCTCTATGCACCATTGGGGTGCGGTAAGGGATTTATTATAATTATTTTACTTTCAGTTTTTAAAAAATATGTATTATAAATATATTTAAAAATTACTCTATACTTTTCGATATTATTCTATATTTTTTATTATTTTATATCAATTAATTAATATTATTTATTGATTCGGCATTAACTTTGTGGAATGACATGTTGATTATTTTTTTTAAAATTAAACACTCAAATATACCACTTTAATGAGTTTTATTTATATATACGACTAGTTTCGAAAACTTACAGATGTTTTCATCTTCTGGTAAAAATTAAAACTATCTGTTAGTTTTCAAAACTAGTCGTAAACATAAATAAAACTCATTAAAGTGGTATATTCAAGTATTTTTTTTTTTTATAAATAATCAATTAATTAATCATTGTATTGTATCTTTTGTGATAATTATCTATTTGATCAAAAAATTATAATAATATTATTATACCTGTACATGATATTCAACTAACCATCCCGCTGCTTTCCCAAAAGGGTAGGCAGGAAGAGTAGAACGCCACACCACTTTGCAAATATTCTTCGCCGATTATTTCGACTCCTGACCCGACCACTTTCAAGTATTTTAAATGTTTGATCATTTCAAGTTTTCTTTGGTCTTCTGTTTCAATTCAAACTTCATTGGCTTTACTATTTTAATAACAAGACACATATTTGTTGAATCTCTGAACGAATGTTTTATAAAGTATTTACCTTTATTGAGTTCTTGACTAGTTCTCTTCTACGCTCAGAGCTGGCTACGAGGGATGAAAATCTGCTGGAACCTTCGTTCCACCCTCCTATAGCAATCATGGTCTTCAGATTGGGGTTGTATGTCTTCAAACCCGTGAACTTGGCATATCCACCTGAAAAACAAAATTGTTATTCACAAATGATTCTTGACATCTTAAGATCTTACCATAGATAAAGAAAAATACAAAAGTCTCAGTATTTACAGGGCTTACTACTTGCAAAGGCTGGTTTTAATGAGCACTTCATACACGTGTACAAAGGTATACCTTAATACACCAGTAAATAACAAGACTTCCATATTCTTCTCCATCTATGCTGAGATGTTAATATACATAACTCGTAAGTGGAGAAACCTATGTATATTTGTGAAGAAGGATTTGGACACACTCAAAATGTTACGAATAAATTATTCTCCTAATTTTTCTAATCCTTATTCTCACGAAATGATGTCCGTTATATCCAAAGTTCGTCAAATAGAGGGCCGTTATATCGAGGTTTTACTGTTATATTTTTACGTCGCACATGTCCTATATTCGTATAAAATTATGTTAACTTTAAAAACGAGAACTCTTAATATGATGTATGCCTAAAAAAGTGAAGGCCATGCTACACAAAAAAGCTTCTTGATTATACTCGTATATAAAGTACGACATAGTGTTGACGCCCATTAAATTAATTTCTTAAGACATTACATACATTATACAATAAGTGGCACTGCAATTACATTTTGCAATGTTGGTACACTATGTAAATGTTGGTAGACACTTCATAGATACTATTTACAGTACTATACTCATTCTTACAGTAGCTGACCTTAAATTTTCATTATAAATATGTACATTGTTGATAGCCAAATCTTAATGTGTAACTAGGTAGCAAAATAATTCGAAACGTAAAAAACACATCATTATTATAATGCAGTACTAACACTTTATAAATTACAGAGTTTATTAATCTCTTTTTATACAAATATCTCAATATTGATGAAGAATTGGGAAGTCTGGGTATTTACAGGTTTACGACCTGTCATAGACTAGTTTGAGTGATCACTTTATATATTTGTGTCATTCGCCATTTTAGCTATAATTGACAACCTCACTAATGATACGATTCATACGTCGCATTGTCGTTAGTATCGCGAAAAATTGAAAATGGCTAATTTTGGTATTTAAAAAAAAGATTGTTCGCATTAATACTAGAGATTTTTTAAAAATAAATAAAACAATAGGAAAAACCGATAAATGGAAGAGAAAAAAAATGTTAATGTAATTGTAATTGCAGTTCCTGAGTTCAATCCCCAGGGGTTATCGAACTCAGAAACTTTACCACGGTAGACAAACGCGCTAAGCGCTATAATTCTTCTTCTTGTAACCCTTATCCGCACCCAATGGTGCAAAGGGCACTGCATCGTATTGACGCAGTGCTATCTTGATCGTTACTTACATGAAGTTAAGGTGATCATTCCTGCGCTTCAAAAACTAGTACAGGGTAATTTTAAATAAATATTAATAGTATAAAATCACTCATATTAATTTTGAGCCTCCCCTAGGGAATCGAACCCTGGACCTCCAGCATGGTAGCTAAACATGCTAACCATTACATCACGGAGGCGGAAAATACGGAGGCATATACTCATAACAGATCCTTGCTACTATAAGTCCTCAATTTGTCTCTCATTCAACTTTCTTTTCCTGTATAGACTATTTTGATGACATATTGCGTATAAGTTTCGCCATTCAGATGACCAATGTGTTACACACGTACAGGACATCGGTAAATATTTGGTCCAAGCTTGTGTAAAACAAACGGACAATAGACGTCAGGTAACCATTACAAAACATTAGAAAACACACCTCGCCTTACCTTAACACTCGAGTTTCATAATCCACTGAATGGATGGACACCTGTTATTTACTCGGAGCGAGTATTTGATTTCGTGTTGCAATCATATAAAACTTAAGAAGATTTATCATAAATTCGGATGCTTATATAATATGTAAAAATACTTATACAGACGATGAAATTGGCCTTCGCCTTGTGTGTTTCTCTAATGTGGAAAGCCATTAAAAACAGCTAATTCCCCTAGCCAAAAAGCAATTAGGAAAAGTATGAAACAATATTTTAATTACTAATTTCATTCGAGTATTTTTTATTCGAATATTTAGCTACCATGCTAAAGATCCTGGGTTCAATTCAAAGGGGAAAAGAAAAATTTAACATTTTGTTTATGTCCGAATCCGTGTTAAGTAATCTAGGTTTCTCCACATGAGTTATTTTAACATTTTGACATGTCAACATTGATAATGAAGAATACGAAAATCGGGGTATTTACAGATCACATTATAAAAATGTAACATTCACTATTCCACCTATGATTTACATCCACACTACTGAAATTATACGAGAATATATATGTTTATATAAATATATATATATATATATATATATATATATATATATATATATATATATATATATATATATATATATATATATATATATATATATATATATATATATATATATATATATATATATATATATATATATATATATATATATATATATATATATATAAACCATATATAATATATTTTTAGATTAAAACCAATATTTTTAGCTTTTTCACTTTATTTTAATTTGACCAGCGACCGGGTTTCGTCGTTACCGACATCATCAGACTGGTCTGTCCAGTCTGATTGACCAGTCTGATGATGTCGGTAACGACGAAACCTGGTAGCTGGTCAAATTAAAATAAAGTGGAAAAGCTAAAAATATTGGTTTTAATCTAATAATATATTAAAAATGCAATTCCATCACGAAGTGTCAGTGGATAATATTAATCTATTAAACCATATATATATATATGTAATAAAATACCTAGGTACCTACCTATACATTTTATTAAGTACTTACAAAAAGTACCTACATAAAACAGTTCTACCACCAGATGCCGCACGCGTCGCTCAGAAGAAAACAAAAGACTTCCGATAATATTATTAACTGTCAGAATCAGATAGATAGATAGATAGATAGATATAAAAATTATTATAAAGATAAATTAAGAATAAAATTTAATTACAAAGCAACACATTGTTTATTTTATTATTATACACCCACTTTACATATTATTTACACTTAATTTTCAAAAGGAAAATATTACCACGTTATAAAACGACAATTTTGTTAATTGGAAATGGATTATGAAACATTAGATGTATTAAAACAATTACTACAATATGTTCGGAGTGAGAGAGAAAAATTAGAAGATGATCAAAGAAAACGATTAGAAGATAATCAAAGAAGACGTGGAAATCTAAGAACTAGTGATAAAATTAAAGATAAAAGTCCATGTAAGATTTGTGAAAATTTAAATAAGGGAACTCGATATCACCCTGAAGGAACGTGCTGGTTTAAAACAAAGGAGGATGATAAGATTAATAATAAAAATGAAGATTTACAAATTACACAGAAACAGTGCTTGGAGAATGAAAATAAAAATAATGTGGAAAAAATTTCTACAAAATATAAAATAAAATATACTCTAGAAAAGAAGAATTTCGAAGCAGATTGTGTGAGCAGGAATCCAGTATTAGAATCGAAGGAAAATGCAAATGAACAATTAAAAGTTGTAAATTTGGTTAAATTAGAAGATATTTTAAAAGATCAGAATAAAAATGAAGACATACAAATAACACAGAAACAGTGCTTGAAAAATGAAAATAAAAATAAAGTAGAAAAAACTTATACGAAAGATAAAATAAAATATTCTCCCGGAAAGAAGAATTTAGAAGTAGATTGTCTAAGCAGGAATCCAGTATTAAATTCGAATGAAAATGCAGATGAACAATTTAAAGTTGTAAATTTGGTTAAATTAGAAGATAATTTAAAAGATCAGGATAAAAATAAAGACATACAAATAACACAGAAACAGTGCTTGAAAAATGAAAATAAAAATAAAGTAGAAAAAACTTCTACGAAAGATAAAATAAAATATTTTCCCGGAAAGAAGAATTTAGAAGTAGATTGTCTAAGCAGGAATCCAGTATTAAACTCGAATGAAAATGCAGATGAACAATTAAAAGTTGTAAATTTTGTTAGATTAGAAGATACTTTAAGAGGTCAGAATAAAAATGAAGGAATTCAAAAGATAAAAACAAATGGATTGAAAAAAAACTGTGTCTACTTTAAAAGGGTCAAGAAGAAAAAAAAATACAAAAAAAAAGAAAGGAAAAAAAAGAACGGAAAAAAGAAAAAAAAAAAAAAGAAAAAAAAACAAGAAAGAAAAAAAGAAAAAAAAAGAAGGAAAAAAGAAAGAAAGAAAAAAAAAAAAAAAAACTTTATCATATCACTAAGCTTATACCAGTCCTTTCACTACAAGAAGATGATACGGAGGACGAGTGAAAATTTTACTATGAATTTTCATCCCCAAGGGGGGAGATGTAATAAAATACCTAGGTACCTACCTATACATTTTATTAAGTACTTACAAAAAGTACCTACATAAAACAGTTCTACCACCAGATGCCGCACGCGTCGCTCAGAAGAAAACAAAAGACTTCCGATAATATTATTAACTGTCAGAATCAGATAGATAGATAGATAGATAGATATAAAAATTATTATAAAGATAAATTAAGAATAAACTTTAATTACAAAGCAACACATTGTTTATTTTATTATTATACACCCACTTTACATATTATTTACACTTAATTTTCAAAAGGAAAATATTACCACGTTATATATATATATATATATATATATATATATATATATATATATATATATATATATATATATATATATATATATATATATATATATATATATATATATATATATATATATATATATATATATATATATATATATATATATATATATATATATATATATATATATATATATAATTATATATATATATATATATATATATATATATATATATATATATATATATATACATATATATATATATATATATATATATATATATATATATATATATATATATATATATATATATATATATATATATATATATATATATATATATATATATATTATATATATATATATATATATATATATATTTATATATATATATATATATATATATATATATATATATATATATATATATATATATATATATATATATATATATATATATATATATATATATCATTAGTGAAATGGTGAATTTACACATTTATGAAGTGATCCCAGTAAATACACCGGCTTTACTAATATTTTTCATCATCCATATTGAGATGTCGATAAGTGTTGTTATCAAATTTTTATTTAAGTTTTGTATTTAAATTTCATGATGACTTCAGTCACTGGTTAAATAAAATAAAAGTGGCAATAACTTAGTAGTGGTTTTTATTTTACATTTTACTTGATAAATACCGCTATTTCTTAAATCTATTGTGACACGCGTTTCGATGGATTTCGCATCATTTTGAAACACCGTATGTGTATTTTTTTAAATGAATAATTAAAAATATTATACTGACTTATTTTGCAGCCACTTTGTGGTAATACGAGTACCATTTCAATTTTAATTTAAAATTTGCTCAATATTAGTTTTAACCAAGTAAAATTTCATTTAGTCCGCCTTCGTAGTGTAATGGTCAGCACGCTCGGCTACCGTTCTGGAGGTCCCGGGTTCGATTCCCAGGGGGGGGTCAAATAAATATGAGTGATTTTTCAATCTAATATTTATTCAATATTACCCTGAACTGGTACCTAAAACGGAAGGCTGATCACCTTTCCTTCGTGTGTTAACGATCAAGATAACACTATGTTTATAATGCAGTGCCCTATGCACAATCGGGGTGCGGAAAAGGTTTTGAATGAAAAAAAATTGATTTAAAAAAAGTAATAATATGAATGTTACCTTTCTCGATGTCCTGATATTTATCAAAGGGTTTGAGTGTGTTCTCTTTGGTGAACCCTCCGAATGCATAGATGAGATGGGTGCAGAGGTAGGGGTTTATATTCTGGGGGTTGAACTTTGCTGTTCCGGGCCTGTACACGGACCAGTTCGTGTAGTAGCACACCACTCGAGTCTCCGCGGCCTCTCCTGTAAACAAAATAACAATAAATGTCAAAAATAAAATAACAATTACATATCAATAATAAAATAACGAGACATGTGAATAGCAAAATAAAAATTTAACAATATATGTGTTTAATAAAATAACAATATTCAAGAAGTACCGATATTTACGTAAGTTGTGTTATATTGTATATGTTATTTATATAGAAGCACAAAAAATAGAAGAATTCTAAATAAGAAACAGCTCCATGTACCGTAAACTCCCGCTTTTTCGGGACGGATGGTGAAAAAAATCCCGTATAATAGATTTTCCGGTTAATCTGGAAACAGGAAAAAATGCAAACATAAATTTAAAACTGCGAAATTTAAGGTTTTAAGCCCAATTCAAACTTCAAAATTCTCATCTGAAATAGACTTTTTCATCAATGTTGAGATATTAATTATAATCGCAATACAATAATGACTTAAATCTACCAAGGTTTTTTTATATTATTTCGTTAGTTTCATTTTGAAATTCTGATTATTTCATACACAGTTTGTATTCTCACCTGATGATGAGAACATCCTTAGTTCTCAAAACTTGTCATATTTACATCGATGAACTTAAAAAGTGGCCTCATTCAAGTATTATGATTACGTTTATCTTTAAATATGAATATTTTACTTTTTCCATAAAATAAAAAAATTAATAGTTGATGTTTGTTTTGAAATTAGTATCAAAATATTTTATTTATTGTTTCGGCATTAACTTTGTGGTAAGACATGTTACAATGATTAAAGAAAACACTTGTTTTTTACCACTTTAGTTTTATTATAGACTACATGTTTCAGAAGTTAAACTTCCATCATTCAGGTCTGTATAATAACTGAAGTTATTATACAGACCTGAATGATGGAAGTTTAACTTCTGAAACATGTAGTCTATAATAAAACTCAAGTGGTAAAAAACAAGTGTTTTCTTTAATCATTGTAGTATTATAATATACATTAAAAACGAAATATGGCAGATGCCTTATGCTATTTCTTCAATACTATTGCAACTCCGTTTATGCAGAATAAAATTTAATATTTATGTAATTTCTCGAAAAACATTGAAATTGTAGGAACTGGTTTGAGGTATCATTTTATATTCAAGGTAATTTCCAACTGATTTTCATGGGAGTTTTTTTTGCGTAGAATACGTTAGCGAGTTTCAATTTAGCATTAAACTTTATAAAAGTAATCCATGAATGGAACCAAATTTTAATTTTTTAAATCGCTAGTTATATTCATCAATCACATACAAAGAAGGTCATTATTTTCATCGGACTATTTCTTTATTACTCTTTCTTGAAATAATTACAATGTTGCATAGAAATATATTTCTTGGTAAATTGTTAAACTGATTATGTTGTTAATACGTAGAAGTTCGCCAGGGTTATTTATAATGCGATTTAGTGTGACTAATTTTGTGCAATTCATTAGTTGGTGGGTGACGGTTACCTTAAAGAATGTAATATTTAAATATATTTTAAAGATATTACTGCTAAAGTTTACAGAAAAGATAAAAAGTTTCGAATGATCTGGATTTTTATAATATATTTTAAATATAAACCTTCTTTGTCCTTACAATCCTTCCTACAAAAAACCTCTAAAATAGAGGCTTTGCAATTCTTCTATTTTGTTTATTTTCTTTTGCGGTCTATTATTACACTATTTTTATACACGGAATATCATTTTTAGAATTGACTAATGTTTTATCGATGTATCATTTATTTACATTTATAAAACAATAAGTCCAATATAACATTATTTTAATGAACAAAAATTTTTGATCGGCATTCATCAAAACATATTCTTTGTTTAATAACACCTCCGCAGCCATTTTAAATATTTTATTACCATTTAATACACCCTCTGAATGAGTAATTTCGACATAACAGAAATGTGGGATGGCGCCTTTATTCTCGAACTCACCATACCGTTCCATCTACCCACTGTGCGCTAACAAGGAAGCTTTAAACATCATGGTTTATTATTTCAATACCAGTTTTTATTACCTCATTATTACAATATTATTAAATGCCAGCCATAAAAACTACCAAGTTAATAAAATTTGGTATGAGATGTCAACATTCAAACAATCCAGTTATTTTTATTTTTTTAAGTTTTAGATTCCTTAGCTCTTTCAAAGGTTGTTTTTTCACGTATACGAATGAAAATTTCCCCCAATTAATTGATTTGGTACCCGCCGTGTGGCATGTAGTGCCATATTGTTGATACCAGCTCTGTCACATTGATGCCATTTAACTGAGGTACGAAGAAGTCAGCAATCATGGTTCTGTAGCGCTCTCTATTGACCGAAATATTCTGGCCGGCATCGTCTTTAAAAAATAAGGGCGTCTCGATAAACACTTCTGGGTGTTCTCCACTCGAGATTCGGCAGTTTTGCTTATTGACATAGCCATTTAACCAAAAAAAGTAAATATTGTTTTCAACCCATTCACCGAACCTACGACGCTCAAATGGTTATTCAGTCCATTCATTGTGAAATGCCAAAACGTACTGCTTCAAATCAAATGTCAAATTGACAGTCTGTACAAACAATGTTGCCGGTTTTACAATAAAATCAATCCTCTAAAAAAACACCCTTTATCTACAATCAAAATTACTAAACATTGTTCTATAAGCGAATAAGTACGATTTTCATTTTTAAACAATCTTCTCGTGGGTACAAAGAGCGAGATATTCACGCATCATCATGTAATATCCTCACCTCACTTGAAAGATATTGCGTCTTAGCAAAAAGCCCGCCAATGCACATACATGTAGGGGAGAGTGCCCATGAGTGGGACAGAGGATGAATGGGACAATCGTCCTCCAGCCCAAACTATTGTAAAAAAAAATCAAAAATTACCCAACATTAACGCTACGATATTACACAGATTAATCCTCAAACCTCAGTTCTCGACTGACAGTGAAGCGAGTAAGACGCGTTACATTTTTTTTGCGTCAAAAAGTAAATTATATACTGTTATTTAATTTTGTTTGTACATATAAGTTATGATAAGTGCTCCAATTGATATATAAAATTATTTATGTCGGTTTTCTCAGGATATTATAAAGTTTCATCAAATTTACTTTAGTATAAATGTATCGATTTATCTATTTTTCTAAAAATCGCCTATTTCCTTGAATGGGACGCGTGCAGTGATCATGAATGGAACTGTCCCACTCAAGGGAAAATTGTCCCATTCATGGCGAATACTTTTTATTTACATTAAAAATCGTTTGTACCTATTATATATTCTATACAAGAAGTCAAATTAAAAACGAAATCATTGATTGATGACTGAAGTATGATTCAGGTATAAGTGTACTTTGTTCGCAATTAATGGTTTTGTTAATCGTGAAGATTAATCATTTTGAAAATACAGCCATCTTCCCACTACTCACATCTCTCATACCCACACACTCATCATACAAACCAAATGAACAAATCAATCATCGTTACATAAATTTTAATCAAACACAAGTCAAATGTTGCAATTTGATATTTGGATTAACATATCAGCTGTTTTTTGTTACTGCAATGTGAAATGCTAGGAACATAGTAAACACCTAAACAGTTTTAGCAAATTAAAGCCTTTTATCAAAAGCTTAGCTGACGGTACACAACGGACTCGTGGTACCAACCATGATGTTTGGAATTGACAAATGAAGGATGAAAATAGACTGAACGCTGTCAAAATGCGATCTCTCAGACGAATGTGCGGCAAAACGATGTGTGATGATGGATGTTCGAATAGTGAAATAGAGAAATAATGCAAAGCTGAGATCGATAATATTAGAAAGGTGTGTTGAAATGGTTTAGACATGTAGAACGAATGAGTGAGGATAAAACAGTAAAACAAATTTATGCAATATACGTCTATAACAAAATTATAGACGTATATTGCTGAGAAGAGGAGCAGGGGAAGGCCTAGGAAAACTTGGTATTTGAAATACTTGAAAGTGGTATGATCATGAGTCGGAATAATCGACGAGTATGCGCGAAGAAATTTATGAATGTTAAAAAGGCGAAGAATGTTTGCAAAGACGTTTTATTATCTCTGCGTATCCCAGCGAGGAAGTGGAGTGATGGTTATATTTTGTATTTTATTATTAATATATTTATGGTATGTAAAATTAATTCCTACGCGTTAAAATCTGACTTTCATTAATTTAATGTCGTCCATTCCTTAATAATTAATTGCTGAAATACCAGTATAAACATATTTAAGTATTATACTCATCATTTTAATTTTATTACACAGTGACCAATTAAAATAATAGAAAAGTCTTTATTTAGAAAACTTTGTTTTAAAAACTTATAATTATTGCGAAGAATTCAAGCTTAATGAGAGGTTTCGTTTGTTTTGTTACTAAAGAGTGTTTCATTAATAGTTCATATTTTTATATAATACATTTTAATTGACATTTCCCTTTTGTTGATAAAAAAGAAAGACTTTCACTGAAATTTTCATCTATGTAAATTAAAATATAAAGATTGAATGAAAAATATTTATTTATAACCCTTACCCGCACCTTATGGTACATAGGGCACTGCATCGAATTGATGCAGTGTTATCTTGGTCATTACTTACATGAAGGCAAGGTGATCACTCTTGCGCTCAGGAACCAGTCCAGGGTAATATTTAATAAATATTACAGTGTAAAATCACTAATATTTATTTTCACCCCCCCTGGGAATCGAACCCGGGACCTCCAGCACGGTAGCTAAACACGCTGACCATTACACCACGGAGGCGGACAATGAAGAATATTAGTCTGGGTAATTACAAGACTTACGGTCTGTCATAAGACGATTTAAGTGATCACTTTATACACGTGTAACATTTACCATTTCACTCGTGATTGACAACCACACTTATCAATTTTTCGGAAGCTATTTGAATGCTTTAATTGAAAAAATCATCTGGATTAAATAAATGTCGCTCTCTGTTGTATAAAGTTCTTTTTTTGTAATAAAATACTATTTTCTTTAATTTTCGTTACAATTTATTTACAAGTATCTCAACGTCTCTGTTTTATCTTTAAAATCAAATATCCAATTATTGAGAATATGATCACATATCGCTCACTCCTTTCAAGAACGTCATAAATCAAAAATCGACAATTTTTAGTTGTGCATGCTTTCGTAATGCCCACAAAATGTACTATATCCCAGCAAAAGAAGCACATTTTCAACTTAATATTTACCCGCTACAGGGCAGATAGTGTTGTTTTTGCATTTTGAAGAAAAGTATTGTTTAATATATTTTTTTAAATAAACCAGTTTTTTTCAAATGGAGAAAAAACCTTCTAGTCTAACCTAAAAAGATCTATTGCATAGTAAACAGTTCAATAAATGGCTTGATGTTTATTTTTAATAAATTGTATTATATTTTTAAACTTTAAAAACGTTCTACTGAAAAATCAAGTTTTTTATTTATGACGTTCTTGAAAGGAGTGAGCGATATAATAAAAAAGCTTTGTATTTTCACTTAATTAATCTGCATAATATTTGACTGCTTTTGGTTCACTGTCTGTATTGATTTTCGTTATAAGTTTTCTATTGTATTTTCGCGAGATCATTTCAGTAGATATATTCCACTTTTAAATTTCGTTCCAGTTAAGAATTATTTGTGTCAATAAATATAATATATTGATAAAAATTGCTTAATTACTAAGCAAAACATTTTTCCCAAATTTTGTTATTAAAATTTTAGTCGCACTTAAAATATTGTGAATAAAAATTTAAAAACTTTAGAATAGATTTATATTATCCACTGACACTTCGTGATGGAATTGCATTTTTAATATATTATTAGATTAAAACCAATATTTTTAGCTTTTCCATTTTTTTTATTTGACCAGCGACCGGGTTTCGTCGTTACCGACATCATCAGACTGGGTCGATGATGTCGGTAACGACGAAACGGTATGAAAACCGAAAAACGAAACGGTACGAAATCGGTAACGACCAGTCTGATGATGTCGGTAACGACGAAACCCGGTCGCTGGTCAAAAAAAAAGTGGAAAAGCTAAAAATATTGGTTTAAATCTAATAATATATTAAAAACTTTAGAGTTTAAAATTTTAATACGACCAGTTTCGAGAACTACAGATGTTCTCACCAAAATTTTGAAAGTAGGGTAGACTGGGTACGGTTGAAACAATTTTGCTTATATTGTCCATAGTATTGTTCTTTACAAGTCAAGCGATGATGAAGATGCATTAAATACAAGAGCGTGTTTCTGTCTACTAATGGGAAGTATAATTTCAGTACCCGGTGTGTTATTTTTAGTGGCAGATCAAATTTAAAAAATATATCCGATTTGTTTCAACCGTCCCCATACCAGGGGCAGTTGAAACAGTGATTGGGGTCAGTTGAAACACACGCAAATAAATCAATATTTATATTGTAAGACGTTTTATTCATTATTTATTTTTGTGTTATAAATAATTATGGCACCGCATGACAATATTAATCAGTCTACAGATATGTAATGAACAAAAACAACTAAAAACAATGGCATTTAAAAAAAAACAAATCGAACGAAAATAATCTGTGAATAAACTAAAAGGAAACACTTCTGTCATTTTGATTAGTCATAAATCAAGCGGAAATCTAGCTTTGGGATCATTCCGAGTCGCAATTGTGGCAAACATAGCTAAGACCACCTTTTGTGCAGTCTTCTTGAGCCCACAGTTTACAAGTGGTGCACTGTATCCACTTTTCACCGGATTTGCTCTCTGAATACAGTGACAGACAAACAAGACAATAGCACTCGTCCTCTTTTGATGATGATTCCTGTTGCGTATTATGATTATTTTTTCCTTTAACGATCCTTCTACTTTTTCCTCCTTTTAATATTTTCTTCACTTACTTAGTTTTCATACGTTTCAACCTAATTTCTTGCTTCTTTCTTATCTCTTCTTTCTCTGTTTTTTTTAGTAGCAAGTATTTTGCAAGCTCCTGCTCCTGCTCTTTATTAAAAACTTCGTTGTGGGGTTCATATCCCATTTTCTTCTTCACCAGATGCATCTCGCTTTCGTATATATATAATGAGCGAACACTGGTTTAATCCATGCTTTTCCGACGCTTTTCGCAGTGAATCTCCTGCTTCAACCTCCTCATCAGCGTATGTATACCTCGACAAGTCGACCTCTCCTCTCGAAGTCTTTCTTACGCGTACTCTCGGCATCTAGAAAACAGGAAAACTGAAAAAATACGTTGTTTCAACCGTACCCACGAAAAATGTTTCAACCGTCCCCAACCCCTCCTTTAGGTGGAAAACAGAAAACAGTAATGTTAACAATAATGGCACATTAAAACTAATCACTATATCGTGTTCTACAAGCTTCATTTCAAACACGAAATCATACTCAATAATATCGTTTCAATAGAAACCGTAATAAAAGGAATATTCTCAGAACAAAAATACTTACTTTTGGTTATCAAAATACAATAGGACCTCCTACAAGCAACTGCACAGTGCGGCGAGCGATGCAACACTGATATTTGTGTTTGAACTTGTTGTCCACTTTGTTCGTCCCTTGGACCCTTCACCCTACCGCATACGGTTTGCAAGATATTTGCTCTGTTTCAACCGTCCTTTGTTTCAACCGTACCCAGTCTACCCTACTTTTATTTTCTTATTTAA
The DNA here is from genome assembly GCF_059751285.1 of Brachycentrus maculatus. Classification (NCBI taxonomy): domain Eukaryota; kingdom Metazoa; phylum Arthropoda; class Insecta; order Trichoptera; family Brachycentridae; genus Brachycentrus; species Brachycentrus maculatus. The sequence goes on along the minus strand of NW_028280931.1, from coordinate 1,719,349 downwards.
ATTGTCGTTTTCAACTACCTCGCAATGAGAGTACTGCTCATCTAACTAAATTAAAAACCATAAAATGATAATATTTGATTCATTGAAAAATGAGTTATTTTTAATAAAAAAATTATCATTGCAAAATTGGGCTATAAATATAGTGGTTGAATCAGAGCAATCAATGAAAATAAAAATAAATTACATATTTAAAAAAACAAGTTGGACATGGCGAGCAGCTACTAACATATTATTAGATTCGTAATTTGATTACGTTCATAAATTGCGACCAATCTCATAAAGTCATGTGAACCCTATGTGACACAAATATCAGTACAAATTGCTTCATATGGGTAGGTACAATGTAGGTACCATATACTGACACGCACAATGTCGCATAATATGCGAGTTAAAAATATTTATTTTAACTTTTGGGAACTACCAAATGCCTTTTAATTTTGATGTATAAAATAAAATGTCATCTTTCTGTGAGAGCAAGCGTATGCTAACTGGCTATGATATCACTATTAAGTAAAATTCGTTTAAATTAAAGCGCCCTTGAGGTAGTATTATATAAACAAAAATGGTGCTTTATGATTTGTCCATAATTATAAAAATTTAACATTATTATTTTAAATATAGATTGCCTTAAAAGTATTTCTTTTACTTTAAAAGCAATCATTTCGTTTCTTTTCGAAAGACAAAACAATCATTTTACTAAGGAAATACTAAAACAGCTATAAGTATATTTAGTTCCATACTATTTTTTTCAAATTTATTGCTATACCATCAACTAAGAAATCTTTTTTAACTGTAACTGTAATCGAACGTGTTTCAAGTATTTTGTATCCAGAATTTCGTATCTTCTTCTTCTATGCGTATCATGTCATGTCCCTCTGACGTCGACATCACTTGAGAGTAATTATCTTTGTCTTAAGTAGCTCTAAACAGCGTCTCGACGGTCCTGATCCCAGTTTAATCTCGTATATTCCGAAGTCATAAGATCTGTCTTCTGCCTAGACCTCAGAATTTTTTATGATATATCGCTCACTCCTTTCAACAACGTCATATAACAAAAATCGTCAATTTTCAGTTGAGCATGTTTTCGGAATGCCCAGAAAATGTTATATATCTCAGCAAAAGCGGCATATTTTTTTAATAATATTAACCCGCTACAGGGCAGAAAGTGCTGTTTTTGCATTTTGAAGAAAAGTAATTGTTTAATTATTTTTTTAAATATACTAAATATTTTTCAAATAGAGAAAAAAACCTTCAGGTTTTACCTAAAAAGATCTGTTGTACAGTAAAAAGTTCAATAAGTGGCTTGATATTTATTTTTAATACATCGTATTATATTTTTATACTTAAACGTTCTCCTGAAAAATCAATTTTTATTTTATTTATGACGTTCTTGAAAGGAGTGAGCGAAATATGTACACATTTTTATATTTTACATCAATAATTTGTAAGATATTATCTATTTTGTAAAACTTCACAAAATCTAATATTTTAATTTCCCAACAAAGCCTATTAAAAAGTAACCTATTTGTAATAAGTACCCCGCGATATAAGCAATTAATTAAGTACTGATCTCTATTGCTTTCGAAGTATGCGTGTTTAAATTAAATCAAATTCAGTTGGTTATAATATACCATATATTACTTCATATGTTTTAATTTAATATATATTTCATTCGTGTAACTAATTTCTAATTTGTATTTAACGAGTCTTACATTATGAAACGCGAACCTTCACCTTAAAAACATTATCAAACAATGTTCATTAACATACACAATTGTATGTAATCATTAAAGACAAGAAAGTTTTTGTAGTTAATCTTGGTTAACTGGGTAGCTGATTTACAACCATGTTATTACGGTCTTATTAGAACGCATTTTTTGTTAGTTGGTATGTTCTAATGACTGACAATAACATAATATTAAAACTGAATTTTGTTTTATTTTATGAATTACGAGTTTTATTTACTCATATATCATCTGTTTGGAGCACAAACGTATAATTTTGGTTCAATTATTTTTAGTATAAAGAGAGTGCAATGTGCACTTACATATGTACACATATGAAATAAATATTAAAAAACATATAATTTATGTTTGAGGCACTAACTTTGTGATTTTCCATTTTGTAATTAAAATGTAACTTTTTAAAACCACAATAAATATTTTGTTATAACTTAATTATAATGTCTACCAGTTTCGAAGCTAACCGCTTCTTTATCAAGACTGATTAATACTAGTATTAATCAGTGTTGATAGAGAAGCGGTTGGCTTCGAACCCGGTACACATTATAATTAAGTTATAATAAAAAAAATGTTTTTTTAGTGATTTTAAAACAAAGTTACACTTAATTATTTAAAAAAAAAACTAGTTATCGTATTTGCCTCGCCTGTGAAATATAAAAATAAATATTTAATGTGATATTTTTTTGTGAAGGTACCTTCTTTGTTTTCAAGATTTTTTCCGTATTTTAAATGAAAATTTAAATGAATAGTCTACAGTCAATTTAAATATAATCTTATTTAAAATTTATTTTGTGATCATTCATGGTAAATCCTGATATAAAAAAACCTTAATAGATACTGGATAATTATATTTTATTTACATTATTAGATCTTACACAGACAGATAAAATTAGACTATATTAAATTCAATAACAGGATTTTTAGTCTCCAGATTTAAATACATATGTAGAAATCATTTATACACCATCAGAAAAATAATTTCAATATTACAAATTATTATTTATTTCACAAACGTTGTGAAACAATCAAAACATGAAAATATGAAAATGAAACGTTTTAGAAAAGTGTATCTTTTTATTAATTTAATCAGACGGAGCCACAGAAACGCGAAGCCACGTAACTGCTGTTGTTTACGTAATTTTTGTTACTTTTTTAGATTCTAAGTATACTTAACCACTGGTTTCAAGTAGACAATAGTATGTGACCAATTATATAAGAAAAACCTAACATTTAGCTCGATAATATAAGTATGTTTCCACTTAACACAGTTAGCTGAGTATGCATAAACTTTATAACAAATTATACTAATACGCCGTGTGTAGAAAGTTGTGTTTGCATCAAATTATGTACTAAATGCTTTCTTACACACATTCATAATACTAGTACGAATTGAGAAACGCAATTATTCGTTGTTTTAAAAGTAATTTAGTAACATTCCGGTATAATGTACTTAAGTCTTCATTAGGACAATTATGCTATAGATACATATCTTTTCTCTATTATATTTAGGAATATAGTATTATGGGAGAGTGCGTAATCTTTAATCAGTAGTATTTAATACAGTTTCATGCATACCTATATACATAATGAATAAATCAAAATTCAAGTGATATAATAAAGACGTAATGTGTGTTTCTTTCATAATTTGTGTAAAATTTAAATATTTATAAATAATTGTTATATCCAGAACAAAACAAACATCAAAAATACAAAATTTAATTGTGTATCGTTTAAGAGTTTTTTTTTCACTAATTTAATTTAAAAAATTATAATTTTTTGCCACGATACATACATTTAGAATTTATGAATTTTTTTGATCTCTGATGAATTATCTAAAATAGAACTTTACTTAGAAAATGGTAACAACAAAGTAAACTATTTATATTTAATATTAATTTTTATATATATATATATATATATATATATATATATATATATATATATATATTTCTATATATATATATATATATATATATATATATATATATATATATATATATATATATATATATATATATATATATATATATATATATATATATATATATATATATATATATATATATATATATATATATATATATATATATATATATATATATATATATATATATATATATATATGTATCTGACTAACCATCACGCCGCTTACTGGAGGGATAGGCAGAGAAAACGTCACACCAATTTGTCTCCGCAAACAATCGTAGTCTTTTTCACATTCAGTCATCGCCTCATATCGACGTGCCCTACGTAAAATGCTCCAAGTACATTTTTGTCAATTTTGAGATATTTGGTGTACGTTATCAACCGACCGTTATCTACAAATATAAATAAACAAAAAAAATATGCCTAGTTTTCAGGCGTATACGACGCTATCTACATCAAATTTTCGAAATGAACTGAACTCCTACTACTGAACGCTAACTACTTAATTTTGACAAAGCATAAAGTTTTAAAACAATTTAATACATTATTTCATCGTGTTTTTTAATGTATAATACTAATATAGAATTTCAGATAAAACCGTTAATTAATTTTTAAAAATACGTTGAAAAAATCTTCTAAGCTCTCTCGTGTAAAGTGACAGATTTGCAGATAGAGTAGGTACTTTACGTAGGGGCCGTCGATATGTTACCATTTATAATTTTTGACATGTATTAAGACAAAAAAAAAATGAAGACTTTAATTAATCAGGACTTAGTACTTCAGTTTACATTGCGGTAAGCAAAGATGAAACGAGTAATTTTGCGGGCATTCTCAGTATTGCATGAAAGACGATACCACAATATTTATATAACACACTAGTAAGTAGCGAGCAGGTACTACAGAAGCAGTTTCTCTGACTGCCCCTTACGGAAAGTGAAATCTCAAAGCCGGTATATGTATGCTACTAAATAGTATTGCCACACTATATGCGTATAGCTCAAACTTAAAAGTACATTCTATTGATGTTATAAGCATAATTCCCCTGTAATCGAATAAAATCAATGAAAACACATTTTATTTATTGTTTCGGCATTTACTTCGTGGTAAGACATGTTAAAATAATTAAGGAAACACTTGGTTTTATACCACTCTAGTTTATTTATGACTACTAGTTTCGGAAGCTAAACTTCCATTGTCAGGTCTGAATAATAACTAAAATATAAAATTAAAAACTGTTCTATAAATAAGGAGAGGGGTAAGTTAGGGGGAGGGTGTTAGTCAAGGGGGCGGAGTTTGAAAACAAAGGAAAAATGGAAAGCAAAGGTGAAGAATTTTGAAACAATATATTATTTAATAAATTATTATTACAATTTAGGTTTTTTGGATTTCTGAATTTTCTAAATGATTCATAAATTGGCCTTAATGTGGTACAAGGTGTAATAAACTCAAGTAGTATAAAAAACAAGTGTTTCCTTAATCATTTAAAAAAATAACATGGTTCATTTAATCCTTTTTCTTATTTTTCTTTAAAAAAACACTAAATGCTTATCCAAATTATAATGATGGGAAAAAAAGAAGGACGCCGAGGAGCTGACAGAAACCAAATATTCTGGCTTCGCAACATTCACGACTGGACCAGGATGAGAGGAGTGGAAGAGTTGTTCCAGACGGCGCAGACAGCGAAGGCTTTGCCATAGTGATCGCCAACGTTGGGGGACATAACAAGGCACGAAGAAAAAGAAGAAATAATATCATTACGATTATTTATATCAGTGGTTCACTGATTAATTATTAGCCAAAGCTCTAAAAACGATTGAAGGGAAAATCAAGTTCGATGGGAAATTTTGATAAAACGGAACTCTTCCTGTATCTTTAAATTTTCGTGACTTTTATGCTAGTCATTTACTCAGAAAGAATTAGTGGATCAGTCAATCTTAGCTAAATCTGGCGCCTACATAAAAAATGTCTCTTTTTTGTACTTTTGAGTTTAAAAATATCATTATTTGCATGTAGAAAGAAGAAATAATCGGTCGGTAGGGGCGGCTTTTTGCCTAGATGTTTGCCGCACATAATCTTCGGACATAAACTCCAATTTCACCGTATCTCAAGCAATCTTATAACTTAAATAGACCCGCCAAATTGCCTCTACTGCATAAAAAGCAAAAGACATAATTTCCAAAATGTCTTCGAATGTAATAGAGCAGTGAGTCGAAGATATTAAGCTAGTTCCCGCGCAATATCAATTGCAACTGATGAGTCGCGTGATATTAGTGATAAATCACAAGTAAAGGCTTAAAATATCTTCCTCTACATAAATGTATATGACGTACATATCTATATGCGGCTCTCTGGTTCTTTTGTTATTCGGTTTTTATGACAATTTGGCTCTTCTCACTTGACAAACTGCCGACGCCTGGGCTAGGGCATGTACTTCACATGCTTCCCGAGAGCCGCCATCAAGCTTGCCTCTTTTACAAGGCATCAGGTTCCCGCCGCCCAGGACGTCCACTGCTGACAATCTATCGACAGTTGTCGTCTGAACTTCTGGACGCGGATCTGACTTAGGAGGATACAAGGGAGCTGGCAGCCGACAGAAGATCCTGAAGGAAGTCAGTCTGAGGACGCCATAAGATATGCTCCACGCAGGAAGCGGGTATGGATAACGAAAGAAAATAAAACTGTTCCTGGCCTGATATTATTTATTACGCCTTTTTTTGTAATGTAGTAGTAAGTTGTTTTTTTTTCTCTCAAATAAATCCATCAATCCGTAAATGCATTTTTATTTTTAAAATATCAGTTAAATTAATGTCATCTACGTATCTTATTAAACTTCGTCCATCAAAACATTGTCAATCAAATTATCTCTACTAAATTGGTCGGAAGTCTATGTACATTTTGTACGCGTGACAGATCAATATTATAATATTGCATTGCAACAATGTTATTTATATTTATGAGTTTAAAAGAGATAGTGTTTTTAGAGGACAAACTAACTTAGATATTTATGGGTCGATTGTTATTTTACAATAATTTATTTCATACGGTAAAGGGCCACTTTCTATATATATAAATAAAATACTAAGCCTACACTCAGCATGCCCTTAGGTAAAACAATAATAAAAATGTCGAAGTTGTTACAAAATATATTGAATTATGATCATTTTTACTTTGTTTACTAAAATTCTCAACTTAAATTCAAGAAATACGGATGTTCTCATTGGCAGATATAAATACAAACCGTAAAAAAGGCAAATACATATATTCGAAATACGTATTTCTCCCTTTTAAAAAGAAAACTCATTCAAACCTTATCCGCACCCAATGGTGCATAGGGCACTGCATCATATAAATGCAGTGTTATCTTGGTCGTTAACACATGAAGGAAAGGTGATCAGCCCTCCGCTTCAGGTACCAGTCCTGGATAGTATTGAATAAATATTACAGTGAACAAATCACTTAAATTTATTTAACCTCCCCCCCTGGGAATCGAAGCCGGGACCTCCAGAACGGTAGCCGATCGTGCTGACCATTACACTACGAAGGCGAAAAAGAAAACTAGCTCAAATTAACTTTAACATTAAAATACAAAATTAAACTTTCTCCTTGAATTAATAATAAAGTATGAGACAACTGCATTAAATATTTTTGACATTCACCTATTTCTGATGCAACTATCACTTTTTCGCTACTTTGTCAATGTCAAGTTTATAATTTAGATTTAATTCCGTTTTAAAATAATTAATTAGACTTTACTCAAGCGATATTCATACTCAATTTCAGTATTCCATAGACCACAGAAGAATATCTGGCAACACGTTATATATTTTGTTATCATTAAATTGCTCATTGTAAAATCGAGTTATCATTTAATATGAACATTATTATAAAAAATATACCGTAGAACACAGGGCTAATTGAACTTTGATGTGTTACTTGAGCCCAGTACAAAAAAATGTGTATTTGGTCTACAATAATGAACGTATCGACATGATTCATTGTTTCCCTGACAGGTGACACTTATTGTCACGATACTTCGATCGATACCACGATCTAAATATTATATTTTTTTGTACTGGGCTCAAGTAACACATCAAAGTCCAAGTAGCCCCGTTCTACGGTATACATAAACTAAACCGAATCGTAAGTTAGCTGAAGGTATTTCATAATATTCTAATGATTCGGAAAATTTCATTAAAATATAATAGCAGATAAGAATTTTTATTTTCATTAATTGGCAGGCTGTTTGTGTTAATATTTGCATATGTCCATTTTTATTCAAATTTTACTTGGTTAATACCACTATTTCCTAAAATTCACTACGACCCGTATTTCGATGCATTCTAAATCGTTTTCAAATACCGTGTTCGAAAATGATGCGGAATACATTGAAACGCGTGTCAGAATAGATTTTAATAAATAGTGGTATTTACCAAATAAAACTCAAATTGAAAAAGAGAATTTTATATTCAAATAGCTGTCATATAATATTTAATAAACAATATAATATTTTGTATGAGAAATAAAATAACAACTAAAAAGATTTTCCTCTTTTATTTTCTTTTTGACCAGTAACCGGATTTTTGACGTTGAAACATCGTAATATGAAAAAAAAAATGAGCAAATTTGTAGTTCTCTAAACTTGTGCCTAATACTAGCTATTTCTTATTAGCAAGTATGAGCCACAAGTTTAAAGAAGTACTAATTTTCTCATCAATAAATAAATATGCAAAAAAAATTAAAGTTTTTGAAAAAATCTCACAGTTAATGCTTCAAATATTACTCATTGACTTGGCATTAACTTTATGGAAAAACATGGTGATTGAAATATAAAAATAAAACAATTGCATAATACCACTCTTCAGTTAATCAACACGATTAATTATGAGAACAAAAGATTATATCATCTGTTGATAAAAAAAAAAAAAAAATTTGGTGAAAATTCGATCGATCGAAACCAGTCGTTTTTACATTAATGAACTCAAAAGTGGTCTTTTACAAGTGTTTTATTTTTATACATAAATCTTCAAATATTGATAAAAAATACTGTTACTTAAATTCAAACAGAGTTTAAAAAAATAAAGTTTTACTTTGTTCATTACAATGTGATTCCTTAACTGCCAATTTCCCAATACTTAGCGTCAGCAATGCCTATTTGATATTTGTCTTGCTTAGAGCATTCAGATTGCATCTCTCGTTAGTGCTGGAACAAGGTATTTGTATCCATGAAGTACCTACGTATCTGCTGTTACCATTTACCATTGCCAATTACAAACTGTATCATGAGAAATAGTGTTTAGCTATGTCTTCTGAGTGAACGGTGATTATATCAACGTGGGAAATCTGTATTACAGGATCCTACGGATTGACCAATGTTTTGGGTCTAAGCAAGATGTGAGTATGAAATAGATCGAGAACTTATTGTAAAAATATATATCGCTCACTCCTTGCATGAACGTCATAAATCAAAAATCGTCAATTTTCATTTGTGCATGTTTTCAGAATGCCCAGAAAATGTACTATATCCCAGCAAACGAGGCACATTTTTAACTTAATATTTACCCGCTACAGGGCAGAAAGTGTTGTTTTAGCAATTTGACGAAAAGGTGTTGTTTAATTATTTTTTTTTAAATACCAAATATTTTTCAAACGGAGAAAAAACCTTCAAGTTTTACCTAAAGAGATCTGTTGCAAAGTAAAAAGTTCAATAAGTGGCTTGATATTTATTTTTAATAATTTATATTAAAGTTTTTTTATTTATGACGTTGTTGAAAGAAGTGAGCAACTGACTAACCTAAGTTAGGTCGATTTTGACCTTTTTTCCTAATGGTAAGGCTAGGTGTTATGTTTGGTTATATTGCCAATGTTTAGAATCTAAGCATGAACTTACTGTAACAATCTATATTAAGCAACTTACCTTCCTACGTTTGGTCGATTTTGACCTTCTTTTTCTTAGTGGTTAGGTTAGGTATGATGTTTGATCAGTAATACTATACGAAATTGAATCGTGGACCCTCAAGATCAGAACTATGAACCGATTGGAGGCAAAAGAAATAAGGCTACATAGTAGAATGCTACGCATTCCATGGACCGATAATACAAAAGATTTTGCAATTTTAAGTATTATATGTGTCGCCTACTTTCAAAATCAGCCAGATCCAGTTTTAAAAGATTTTAAAATAAATACTCTATCGGAATGCCAATTGTGGGTTTTACTGTTTAAAATATTTATATACCTACTTGAAAACTCTGTTAAAAAATACTTGAAAACAGCGTTACATTTCAAATTCCTCCATATTCATGAAACTTGCCTTCTGACCCATATCGGCCAATCAGAGAGCGGGTATAGGCCAAAAATTAAAATGACGTCATTATAGGTTTGTATTTCGTGTTTTTTTTAATAGTGAAAAAAAAATTAAAAAATGGGAAAATTCTCTATTTCATAATATTTTATCTAAAGATAGACAAATCTTTTAAACATAAATGTTACCCGGAGAATTATCATTTTTTTGTAAAATCGACTTACATGGATCTGGCGGATTTTGAAAGTAGGCGAAACATATAACTTGTGTTTATTAGCCTATAAACAAGGATTTAGACTCACCTAAAAATGCTGTGAAGAACAAGTCACTATAGTAAACAGTTATAAAAACAACGCAATAATTATTGTAAATTTTTTGTCCGCCATTATTTCTTTTCTTAGAATATATAATCGCCGTAACAAATAAAAAATTACAATCTCAATTAACTACTTATAAAATGAAATTATTACCTGAATGGAATGCCAATATGAAAAGACAAGCGAGCAGTAGCCATTTCGTAAATCCTCCCTGAAACAAACAAATATCAAATTAATTATCAAATTGTAAAAATAAACCATTAACTTATTTAGAATAAAAAAGATGTCACTATAAAATGTGAAATATTATTTATTTTTAAGAAATAAAGAGGAATAAAGAAGTCTGGGTATTTACAGAGCTTATGATTTGTCATTTACCCATGATTGACAACTACACTTCTCGAATTTTTGGAACTTCTAAATATATGATCAATCTCATGACACAGTACATATAAAAAAAATTAAAACCATTTTTTCAGGCGTTTCTCAGTATATAAAAATAACATGGAATTCGGATCTTGCATACACCCAAATACAAGGGTCTCTGTTAAATAAAAGCTTTCATCAACATCAATGGCAGTTGTGAACTCATATGATACTATTATGTCATGAGATTGATTATATAATTAGGAATCCAATAATTTTAGTAGTGTCATGGGTCAATCATGGGTAGAATGTTGAAAATTGCACTATGTAATAATATGTTATAAAGGATCACTTAACCAGCCTTTGACAAGCCATAAGCCAAATATTCAGACTTCCATATTCTTCTTTATTTTATTTGTGGTGTCCAAAAAAATGTAAAAATAACTTTTATAAATTGAAAATAATTTGTGATGACAGTAAAAATGTTGTAAATTGATTATTTATTAAAATTTCTGACTCCTTCACTTGGTATAAGCTTGGGTTATCGACCTTTGTGTTACTTAATACTTAATATCCATTCCCTAACCGTGACTTATGCCCGTAGTGATGCGTCATGCATAACTTATTATAATTACGTATATCTTGTCATTAACTGCATACTCGTAGACGGCCTATTGGCTGAACTGTCAGTTGCAAGTGTGCAGAGACAATGATATTTTAAGTCTTAAGTCCGCACTTGATCATTTTCAACAATTATAGCATTTACAACATTTTGAGTGTGTCCAAATACTTGTTCACAGCATCTGCATTATCTCCAATTACAAGAGTTATTTTCATATTACTTTTTGACATCTCATCAAAGATGAAGAAGAATATGGAAGTCTGGGCATTTACGGGGCTGACGACCGTCATAGTTCTATGACCGTTCTATGACGGTCGTCAGCCCCGTAAATGCCCAGACTTCCATATTCATCTTCATCTTTAATGAGATGTCAAAAAATAATATAATTACAGCATTTAAAAAAATTCTACCCATTTTTTATGAACGTTAGTTATGAATGTTGTACCGGGTTTTTATGTCTATTCAAAACGTTTTTTTTACGAACAATTTATAAAACATACAATTATTTTAAAAATAATTATAAAAAATCGAAAAAACTTGGCACGATCAAATTTGTCAAATACAGTGAAACCTCTATCTATCGTTTTTAAAGGGACCTATTGAAATAAACTATGAATGTGGGAAAACAATGAATGCTGGATAAAGAAGTCAATGCACAAGAAGATACGATCGAGTAAAGATACCGTCCTCCCAATCTGCATAACCATTAGAAGGTGGAAATTTCAAGGATACAAGTTTTAGATGTTAATAAATGTATTTATTAAAAAAAAAACAAAGTTGAACAGAACCCAAAGATCTTCAGACCTCTTCTGCTGTATCCATCACACAAGCTTTCGATAGTCTGTATCCCACGCGTTGAAATATTGTCGTCGAATGTAACAAAATTCAGAAAATTAAAAAAAAAAGTAAAAAAACAGACAAATTATATCAAATATTTAGCATAAGAATGCGGTAAAATGGTGGATAGAAACGATCGATGCGATCTATTTTTGTATGAAATGAATTCGGTGTAGAAGAAATAAACGACACATCCGGGTAAACGACTATTTGAGGAACTATAAATAGAGGTTTCACTGTACTTAAAAGCGGTAATTTAGTTAGTTTAGGTACAATTATTTATTACGAAATTGAATATCCCTTTGATGTTAACTGTTAAACCATTATATTCGTACAAATAGTTTTGAGTTTTAAGAAACTCAAAAGAAAAATTAAATCATGAATGGTGAACGATAGTTGAATACAGATGAGAAGTGAATAAATTTAAAATTCACGAGACGACACTCTAATACCAGAAGGTCACATATTTATTGGAAATCGTGTTGTCGATGTTTTGTTTTGAAAACAAAGGATTGAGAGATGGTCATCGTATTAGAAAACTGGTACATATCCTATCGCAGATCCTGTTTAGTCATTATTTAAAAATGTATTACCATAAAAGAAAACAAAAAAATTGAGTAATGGTTTATATCATTTTAATATTAATGGTATGCAAGGCTCAAGGCTTTAATTCAAAAGATTAAATACAGAGTACAAGTCGCTCACTCCTTTCAACAACGTCATATATCAAAAATCGTCAATTTTTAGTGGTGCATGTTTTCGGAATGCCCAGAAAATGTACTATATCTCAGCAAAAGTGGAATATTTTATGTTAAACTTAATATTTACTCGCTACAGGGCAGAAAGTGTAGTTTTTGCATTTTGAAGAAAAGGTATTTTTTAATTATTATTTTGAATATAATAATTATTTTTCAAATGGAGAAAAAACATTCAGGTTTTACCTAAAAAGATCTGTTCCACAGTAAAAAGTAAGTGGCTTGATATTTATATTTAATACATTTTATTAAATTTTTAAACTTTAAAAACGATGTCCTGAAAAATCAAGTTTTTTTTATATATGATGTTGTTGAAAGGAGTGAGCGTTTCTCGGTTCGAACCCACTCTACCACAATTTGATACCTATTTCTAATAATGAGCCGCTTAGGCTCACAAGAATAGTGTGAAATTGAAGTATCTTTGTAAATAATAAAAACACAAATATTTATAAAATACTTTTTTTTAAATTATGAAATAAAGTTAGCAAAATTATTTTAGATGGTAACATTGAATTTGAATATGCGCGTTTTTATTTATAATATGTGAACAAAAATGTAATGATGACATAATTTTTTATGCCATTTTTGATTGCATGTAATAAATAATTATTTTAAAATTATTATAAATCAGGGTTGTAAAATGTGCCCTCAGCTCGGGAAAAACCAGTGAAAGCACATTATTGTGAATTGTATTTTGTTGTATGTCCATAAAGAAAAATTAATTAATTAATTTTATACGTTGAGTTGAGCGGCTACTGGTTAAATTAAACTAACGGCGATTAATGAACCCTAATTATTTAACTGTGAAAGTTACTGTCTTTTTTAATATGGGCAGTAATACCAGGAAAGCAAACAATGCTGTCGGCTTCCTGGTCATAAATTCTTCTCGAAGCAATTATTGTCCTTCTATTTTATACAATAATACACTTGGGTCTCTACATACTTCCGCTGCGTCAACCTGCATGAACGTTTTTTATCGAACCTGAGTGCAATAAATATTACAGTCTGTCCCAAATTCCGTTTAAAATAATAAAACATTTAAACAGGGCTTTTTTTAAACAAAAAAGGTCCCGGAGCTTACTTATATACTCCCGGAAATCACTAAAAAAATATATTCAAATATCATTAACATATTCATTGCAATACCATATTTTATCATTTTGTCCAATTATATCAATAAAGATTTTAATAACGTAAGCACAAACATTGTTTCGTCTAATTGATTTTTAAATTTAAAAAAATATTTATTATCCGTGAAAAAATGTGCCGGAATTCCACCGCGTTATATGAAAAAAAGCTCTGCACATAAATATTGACGTAAGATCTTCTTTCTTATTTTTCTTGTATTAGATCTGAAGATCTGTTTTTTTCAAGAAAGTGATTTGATGTTGACGCCCAGCTATTCTTTCATCTCTTTGGTAGTCTTCCGAGAAGACAGTGACCCGGTGATATCTCGTTAGCCGCAATGTGTAGGATCCTTGATTCCCCCTTTCTATCTTCATCTTTCTCTACTCTATCATACGACATCTTCAATCTCACAGGCCCGCCTAATATCTTCGTTTCGAATTCTGTCTCTGAGCGTCCTCCCTGTCATCGCCCTTAAAACATTCATTTCCCAAGTTCTTGGTACTTTTTTGATTCTGGTTGTGTCGGCTCTTATTTTTACCGTATACGTCATAATTGGTCTTACGCATGATGTAACGTGTAAAATGGAAATATAACTGTCAAGATTTTTTTAAATTTATATTTCAACAGAATTGAAGAAGAAATGGAAGTTTGGGCATTTATAGAAGTCATGACCTATGATTGGCTATTAATACAATGGATAACAATCGCCATTCTACCCAAGATTGAGTACCACACTAATAAAATTTTAGAAGTTGTTTGTAATATAATTTTTATTTAACTTCAATCACAACATTCGAAATTTGAGTAGTGTGCTTGTCAATCATGGATAAATCAGTGAATTTTACATCTTGGTAAAGGGATCACTTAAACCAGGCTATGATAGCTCTGTAAAGCTCTGTAAATATCCAGGCTTCCGTATTTTATTTTTTTACGTTTAAGATATCAATAATGAAACATAGGAGGTAATGCCAAATACTTGAAAGCACGATCAGGTATGCCAAATACTTGAAAGTAGTCAGGTTAGGAGTCGTAACAATCGGCGGGTATGTATAAGGAGATGCATGAACGTTGACAGAGTGGTGTGGCGCTCTATTCTCTCTGCCTACCCCTGCGGGGAAGCGGCGTGATGGTTAGTTAGTTAGTTAGTTAGTTAGGAGGTAATTATTATGGCGTAATTTTAAACAAATTTGTAACTTATTTATTTGTAGTACAAGCTTGTTTCAACCCATTTTTAAATCATGAAAATGATGAAGTACGGATTGAAGACTCAAGTAAATGACTTCCATATTCTTCTTCATCTATGTTGAGATGTCAGTATATATAACTCTTTAGTGGTCAAACCGAAATTTGTATCCAAACATTTGGACTCACTAAAAGCATTGTGAATTTACATTTTTATTTACGTAGGTAGTATATATAATACATACAAACAAGTGTAATAATATGTAATAAAAGGAAATAATATTACTTAATGTATGAGATAATATATAACACACGTGCATATTATACGCTGGTACATTAATCTCGTTTCGGTATACTAATTTATTCGTGAATCGCCCATCTCATCAAGCCGCACCACATCACGATTGCGTCATTATGAAATTGCGTATAGATACCACGATGGTTTATGGCACAGATACCGCCTGTGGAACTCTCACGTTTCTTGCTCTACATATTACAATATAATAATGTGTAGCAAATCGTCTGAGGTGTTCAATCTTTACGTCACTTCCCACCTTTGGGTCAGCTTTGTTTAACGTTAGCGAAATTAATTGCTACACACGCACAGTTACTAACCAAAAAAATACGTGTTTTTGTTAACACTTATACATAATATTTTTAATGAGCTTTTGTTTACTATGGTGAAAGTACAAATTTGTTAAATTAACATATTTTCAACAGTTCTAATAGAAACCTTTACATCTCACCAATAGATGTCTCTAGTGAAGTTCTAGTGATTCAAGAACAAGGTTTCTAAATTGGTTCATATATAAAGAACTTCCAAGAATTTGAGTAGTGTGGTTGTCAATAATGGGTAGAATTGGTGAATGTTACACGTGTGTAAAGTGATCACTTAAACCAGCCTATGACGGTCGTAAGCCCCGTAAATGCCCAGACTTCCATATTCTTCTTCACCTTTGATGAGATATCAAAAAATAATATAATCGTAAGGTAGACTGGGTACGGTTGAAACAATTTTGCTTATATTGTCCATAGTATGGCTCTTTACAAGTCAAGCGATGATGAAGATGCATTAAATACAAGAGCGTGTTTCTGTCTACTAATGGGAAGTATTATTTCAGTACCCGGTGTGTTATTTTTAGTGGCAGATCAAATTTAAAAAATATATCCGATTTGTTTCAACCGTCCCCATACCAGGGGCAGTTGAAACAGTGATTGGGGTCAGTTGAAACACACGCAAATAAATCAATATTTAATATTGTAAGACGTTTTATTCATTATTTATGTTTGTTTTATAAATAATTATGGCACCGCATGACAATATTAATCAGTCTACAGATATGTAATGAACAAAAACAACTAAAAACAATGAAATTTAAAAAAAAAAACAAATCGAACGAAAATAATCTGTGAATAAACTAAAAGGAAACACTTCTTTCATTTTGATTAGTCATAAATCAAGCGAAAATCTAGCTTTGGGATCATTCCGAGTCGCAATTGTGGCAAACATAGCTAAGACCACCTTTTGTGCAGTCTTCTTGAGTCCACAGTTTACAAGTGATGCACTGTATCCACTTTTCACCGGATTTGCTCTCTGAATACAGTGACAGACAAACAAGACAATAGCACTCGTCCTCTTCTGATGATGATTCCTGTGGCGTATTATGATTATTTTTCCTTTAACGATCCTTCTACTTTTTCCTCCATTCAATCTTTTCTTGACTTACTGAGTTTTCATCCGTTTCAACCTTATTTCATGTTCCTTTCTTATCTCTTCTTTCTCTGTTTTTTTTTAGTAGCAAGTATTTTGCAAGCTGCTGCTCCTGCTCTTTATTAAAAAATTCGTTGTGGGGTTCATATCCCATTTTCTTCTTCACCAGATGCATCTCGCTTTCGTATATATAAAATGACCGAACAGTGGTTTAATCCATGCTTCTCCGCCGCTTTTCGCAGTGAATCTCCTGCTTTAACCTCCTCATAAGCGTATGTGTACCTCGACAAGTCGACCTCCCCTCTTGAAGTCTTTTTTGCGCGTACTCTCGGCATCTAGAAAACAGGAAAACTGAAAAAATATGTTGTTTCAACCGTACCCACAAAAAATGTTTCAACCGTCCCCAACCCCTCCTTTAGGTGGAAAACAGAAAATAGTAATGTTAACAATAATGGCACATTAAAACTAATCCACGATATCGTGTTCTACAAGCTTCATTTCAAACACGAAATTATACTCAATAATATCGTTTCAATAGAAACCGTAATAAAAGGAAAATTCTCAGAACAAAAATACTTACTTTTGGTTATCAAAATACAATAAGACCTCCTACAAGCAACTGCACCGTGCGGCGAGCGATGCAACACTGATATTCGTGTTTGAACTTGTTGTTCGCTTTGTTCGTCCCTTGGACCCTTCACCCTACCACATACGGTTTGCAAGATATTTGCTCTGTTTCAACCGTCCTTTGTTTCAACCGTACCCAGTCTACCCTATTTCATGTGTACTTGTTTGATTTGCCTTACTTGATCATGCCAAGTTTCTCTCGGTTTTTCTCTGCTCATAATAAATTAAATGGAAATTGAATACACTACTTAAATTTAAATGAATTTAAGTAGAGTGTTATAATAATACTTATAACTTCAACTTTTTAAATGGAATTATTATTTTTATACATACAATACTAAAATTAATTTTGTCTTAATATACGTGAATAAAAACATGTTTTTTTTTTAATTCCTGTCTTATTTTTCATACAACATTAATTTTGTTTAGCCTCCCAGTAATCTGATAATGTCAGTTATGACGAAACTTGGTCGCAGTTCAAATAAAATAAAATAATTGTATTATTTATAATAATAATAAAACCCTTATCCGCACCCCAATGGTGCATAGGGCACTGCGTCATATAAACGCAGTGTTATCTTGATCGTTTACACATGAAGGAAAGGTGATCAGCCCTCCGCTTCAGGTACCAGTCCAGGGTAATATTGAATAAATATTACAGTGAAAAAATCACTCATATTTATTTTACCCCCCCCCCCTGGGAATCGAACCCGGGTCCTCCAGAACGGTATTATTTAACATGTCCGCCTCCGTAGTGTAATGGTCAGCACGCTCGGCTACCGTTCTGGAGGTCTCGGGTTCGATTCCCAGAGGGGGGCCAAATAAATATAAGTGATTTTTTCACTGTAATATTTATTCAATACTACCCTGGACTGGTACCAGAAGCGAAGGGCTGATCACCTTTCCTTCATGTGTAAACGATCAAGATAACACTGCGTTTATATGAAGCAGTGCCCTATGCACCATTGGGGTGCGGATAAGGGTTTTATTATTATTTAATAAACAATAAATTAAAATTGTCGGTATAAAAATTAATAAAAAAACGCATATTTAATTTAAAATATCGCAATATTAAGACGTTAACTCTCTAAATAAATATTAAATGTGTGTGCAATATTGAGGCCGCAAAAAGAAATCCGCGTTATATAATCAAGCCGAACCCATTAAAGAAGTTCACATCATTTTTGGGTGTGTCAAAATCATTATTCACTAGAACAAAATAACTTGTAAAATTAAAGGCCGCAATAAATTCCAAATCATGTTTTCAGGCGTCTCCCAGCACATTTTGATATCTCAACTTAACAGGCTATGATCATGCATACGTCTAAATAAAAGGGTCTCTGCTTTACGAAAGCTTTCTCAAAGTAATCATAGATGCCTCCCGTGAACTCGAATATTACTCGTCATGAGATTTATGATAAATGTAGGAGTTTCAAAAATTTGAGTATTGTCGTTATCAATATATGTAGATAGGCTAAATGATACATGTGTGTAAAGTGATCGTTTAACTAGCGAATTACAGGTCATTAGCCCTGTAAATACCCAGAATGACATATTCTTCTTCATCTCTGGAAGCTCCCGCTACATTCCCAGGTCCGGTATAGAAAATCTATGTTTCCATTCGGACCCATCTATTTAAAAATAAAAATAAAAATAAAAAATAAATATATGTATTTATAAATAAATAAATATAAATCTCATATCGGTATTTAATCAATCATGCAGAGATTTCAAAATGCATTTAGACCCAGTAATCAATAGCCCTCAATATTATTTTCTTCAACATATCGCTCACTCCTTTCAAGAACGTCATAAATCAAAAATCGTCAATTTTCAGTTGTGCATGTTTTCGGAATGCCCAGAAAATTTACTTTATCCCAGCAAAAGCGGCATATTTTTAACTTAATATTTAACCGCTACAGGGCAGAAAGTGTTGTTTTTTTGATTTTGAAGAAAATGTATCGTTTAATTATTTTTTTCAACAAACTAAATATTTTTCAAATGGAGAAAAAAACTTCAGATTTTACCTAAAAAGATCTGTTGCACAGTAAAAAGTTCAGTAAGTGGCTTGATATATATTTTTAATACATTGTATTATTTTTTTAAACTTTAAAAACGTTCTGCTGAAAAATCAAGTATTTTGATTTATGACGTTCTTGAAAGGAGTGAGCGATATTATAATTGAACTTTTTTCTTAAAATACCAATTTTGTACTGAAAAAATAATTTTTCCATCAAATATGTTAAATATATGGTTTTGAAAAGAAGAGAGTTATTAAAAAGTTAAGTTTAGTTGAAAGGGGTTAAAAAAAAAATTTAAAAAAATTGTGTATTCTAACAAAATATAATTCCAATATATATATATATATATATATATATATATATATATATTCTAAAAAAAATTGTGATTAAAGACACGTGTGGCTCCTTTCTAGCAGGCGGACGCGTACTGGATTCTATTTTTGCGAGTACCTCCTTTAACAACCCTACTTTCGGGTTATTTTCAGGTATATAATATTCATAAATAAGCAAAAAAATACAACGTTTGTTGTCAATTACATAAAATATTGTCAGGTATAAAACCTGACAAAAATTTGTCAGTGTATCCGGTACGCATAAAATATTTTTGGAACATATGTATTTTCCCGGGCGCGTAGGTCCTACGGGTGTGCGTAATGGTAAAGAAAAACCGCGCGTATCACGTACGTTCGTATGTGTAGGGCGGTTAAAAAATTATTTACCTACATTAAATCAGAGATGACTGGGTAATAGACTGGTTCTGCGCTATTACGAGACGTGTTGAGTCACTAAAATGGCTTCTGACCTTTACCGTTTCGGTTTTATCAACAGAATGCTGCTAATTCATAGAATTTCACCGTTTCTCAATGTCAGAAGATGGGCTTGGTCAATATAGTCTGATGTAATAGGGGAAAATCTCTCAATGATGGAAGGCCTATGCAAATGTAACTTAGCATGTTTTTAAAGCTTACGTAATAAATTTTGTCCGCCTCCATAGTGTAATGGTCAGCACGCTCGGCTACCATTCTGGAGTTCCTGGGTTCGATTCCCAGGGGGGTTCAAATAAATATATAAGTGTTTTTTTCACTCCAATATTTATTTAATGTCACCCTGGACTGGTACCGGAAGCGGAAGGCTGATCACTTTTCCTTCATGTGTTAACGATCAAGATGACACTACGTTTATATGCAGTGCCCTATGCACCATTGGGGTGCGGATAAGGGGTTTGAAGATAATGAAAATAAATGGTCATTTTGCTCTAGAATCTTGCATACGTTTAAAAAGAAAAGGTTCTCTATTAAATAACAAGCTCACTCAAATAAACCGTAGATAGTGCTGCGAGCTCACACATGAAGCTATGTGTGAATTAATTTTTTGTATTGGGTCGGGTTGTGGTCCCGTGGTTAGTGTCGTGGACTCTAGAGTCAGTTTCTAAGTTCGATTCCACTCTACCACAGTTTGATACTTATTTCTAACAATGAGCCGCCTAGACTCACATAAATATGTAGAATGAAATAGATTTTTTTGTAAATTATAAAAACACAAATATTTCTCTTTTTCATTATTATTTTTTTTATAGAAAGATTTGTGTGGCGTTCTATTTTCCCTGCCTGCCCCAATGGGAAGGCAGCATGATAGTTACTTATTATAAATGATTTTCAAAAAAATTGTAGCGCGGTTGTCAATCATGTGGAAATTTAATTAATTTCATCTCAGCAATAGATGTCTCTAGTGAAATTCTAGTGAATAAGACACTATGTTTCAAAATTGAACCATATTTAGAAGTTCCGAGAATTTGAGTAGTCTGGCTGTAAATCTTGAGTAAAATTGGTGTATGTTACACGTGTACAAAGTGATCAGTTAAACCAGCCTATGTCAAGTCTTAAGCCCTGAAAATAACCAGACTTGTATATTCTTCTTCATCTATGTTGAGATGACAAAATACAAAAATAACTCCTTTGGACAGAACCCCAGATTTATGAACAGGGATTTGAACACTCCCAAAATGTGAGTAATGGTCATTTCGCTCACTCCTTTCAAGAACGTCATAAATCAAAAATCGTCAGTTTTCAGTTATTCATGTTTTCGGAATGCCCAGAAAATGTACTATATCCCAGCAAAAGAGGCATATTTTTAACTTAATATTTACCCGCTACAGGGCAAAAAGTGTTGTTTTTGCATTTTGAAGAAATGGTATTGTTTAATTATTTTTTTAAATTTATTAAATATTTTTTAAATGGAGAAAAAACCTTCAGGTTGTACCTAAAAAGATCTGTTGCACGGTAAAAAGTTCAATAAGTGGCTTGATATTTATTTTTAATACATTGTATTTTATTTTTAAACTTTAAAAACGTACTCCTGAAAAATCAAGTTTTTTGATTTATGACGTTCTTGAAAGGAGTGAGCGATTTGTGAAAATATGCAAACAAATTCATAAATTTATATTCTCCTAACTTTTACCCACACCCAATGACGCATCGTATTGACGCACTGTTTTCTTTAATAACAATTGTTAACAATGATTTAGACACACACAAAATATTGTGAGATAAATAATACATTACTAGTAGTAGTGAAATTTATGGAGTATTTTTCATTCAATTAGTTTATTTTCATTCAAGCAGATTTATTGCTGTAATAAATATTTTTCACAAAATTAATGGCATGGTTATAAATTTTAAAAAGATATTAATTACCATTTACCATACATATATCATCAATAGAAAAGAGAGTTGTTATGAGTTTTTATTGGCGTAATAAGAGATTACAACGTTAAAATAGAGTTAAATTAATTAAAATTTAAGATTAAAGTTAATTTATTTTATTTTGTATATTAAAAGTATTGATAACTTTGTGGTATGATAAAAAAACACTCTCCTTACCATCCATTGTTTACTTTGTGTAATACCACTTTTTCAATTTATTGACTTATCAACATTTTGAGTATGTCCAGATACTTGTTCACAAATCCAGATTATCTCCAATTAAATGTTGTAAAATCACCTGATCATATTATAAGCTAAAATAATAAAATGAAAAGGATGTTTTCTAGCGTTTCTCATGAATGTGATTAAAATCCAGAATTCGGACTTCACATACAAATGAAAGAATTTTTGCTCAATAAAAAAGCTTTTTTCATCTCACCATAGATGTCTCTAGTGAAATTCTAGTGATTCAAGCACTATGTTTTGGATTTGTGTATTACTATATATATGTATATAGAAATTCCAAGAATTTGAGTAGTAGGGGTTACAATGGGTATAATTGGTGAATGTTACACGTGTATACTTAAACCAGCCTATGACGGTCATAAGCCCCATAAATGCCCAGACTTCCGTATTCTTCATCATGTTGAGATGTAAAAAAAAAATTGACTTTTCAATCACCGTGTGACTAGTTGGTTAAGTGGTATTATGCACTAACTTGCATTTGGCAACACTGTCGCAATTCGACAAACGCCGTCATTAAGAATAGAAGAAGAAAAAAAACAATAAAAATTAGTTCACACTTATTTGTCTCAATGATTCTATGTAGAGCATAAAACTCAAGCCACAATGACATAACAAAGTTTTAAACAACTATTTTATAGGTGTCGCAACTTGATATGAAAAATCTATCGTTCCTCTTTATATGAAAGAAGTTGTCAACATCGAATTGAGTCACCTATAAATTGACGTTCTCATCCGTAGGGTCCAAAAGAAGTTTCTGAGGTATCTCTACATGAGAGAGTACGGCTATTATCCTTGGCTCTACCCGACTCCAGGGTATGCTAGGCTACAATAGTTTAGAGACAAGAAGGAATGTGTATTTGATTACGCATTTTTATCGATTGTTGCGCGGTATGATCGATAATCTTGAAATTATCCGGAGCATTGATCTGTATGTTCCCGATAGTTACCTAAAACAGCGTCTGCGTTGGCATAGATTGTTTCACATTCCTATACACAGGACCAACCTGCCTATGGTTATGCCTATAGGAAGAGCTACCGCTATGTTGAACAATATCTCATTGGATATTGATCGGTTCCATGTGTCTGAAGAAGTTTTCGGATGCGGGATTCTTCTACACCTTTAGCAATAGTATTCTTGCTTAATTTCGATTTTAATGTATTTTGATGTACACGCTTTAAATTTTAAGCTTGTAATGTGTATGTTAATTAAAAATAAATTAATTGAATTGAATTGAATTGAATCAGGGTCAGTGTTTGATATAAATTATATTAATATCGCTAATTTTTTGTTTAGTTTTGGTCGCGCGATGAAATAATTGCCAATTTAAAAGAAATACAGTAAAAAATCAGTGAATATAATATATCTCTACTCACTTTTTTTCAACCCAATGTTATTGAAAATCATCAAATCCATTTTAAGACCTTACTCGAAATAATTTAGCTCATTAAACGTCGGTCATCACCTCACGCCCGTATTTTAAAAAAAAAACATATTGTTTTTTTGGCTTTTAGAGTGTATAATATATTGAACACGTATTTTTTATAATTTTATCAACTCCTTTCCTTTCAATAACACCTTTTTTCTCAAAATCATATATTCATTTCTATAAAACCTATGTTTTCAATACAATAACGGTGTATAAAGTAAAAAAAATACGTCAAATGTTACCAGAATGTGAAGAAAATCAAGTTAAAATTGATCTACATATATTGGACTTTAAAAAACTCAATAAAGTGGTTTTATTATGCAAGAGTTTCATTTTTATGTTTTTCATTGATGATTTTTTTTTGCTTTAGTGCTTATATCGAATTACGTATTAAACATGCCGTATTTTCACATCCGTGTGAAACATCAAAAACACATATTCTTTATTCAGAAGCTTCCTGTATTACACGCAATATAATTATGAACACAAGCATGAGAGCAGCTTTATACCATACATAAATCAAGAAACCTACCGATATTTTATGATTCAACTACCAACAAATCTTGTGTGATCTAGATTTTATAAAAGTGATCTTACGTAACGCTGATACGAGTATGTAGCAGCAAAAGGAAATACAACATTTTTACTTTTTTGATTATGTTATATATCGATACCCACATATATTTATACCCTGTATATATTTTTCAAGAGAACTATTTATAAACATTTTTTAATCTCTTCAGTAACCATTAAAAAAAATACCATTCTTTTAAGAAAGAATTTTACTAATTGTCGAAATGCAGTAGTGATAATTTTAGTACTTTTATATTTATACGTCATTCTAATACATTCCACGCTCGGTCTAGTTAGATATACGAGTATTTAATTTTTACTAACTAGATTAAGTAACTAAACTAACCAACGTGTATTTACTCTAATATCCTAGTTTAATGTAAAATATTTGCTTTATTCAGGGGTGCATTCGTGCAATAAACGAAAATAAGAATAAGAATAAGAAATGGACGATTTTAATTCTACACGTACGGATTTACCGAAAGCGGAATTCACCGTTATGAATATAAACGACAAAAAACCTTAATAAATTTTGTATTTTAAAAACGTATTTTTTTTAAAAAAGAGAAATACAAGTATTTTACTATTTAAAAAAAAACTATTTCTGTGAGCCTAAGCGGCTCATTATTAAAAAAGGTATATAATTGTAGTAGAGTGGGTTCGAACCCAGAAACTAACCACACTAACCACGGGACCACAACCCGACGCAATTATATTAACTGTGGTATAGTTATATTGCACTCTCCTTATCATTCATCGTTAACTTTGTGTAATACCACATAAAAATTATACTTCATAACTTTTGACAACAATTGTATTTAGTTGACCTGATGAGGAAATAGTTACTCTGAAACCGGTAGCCGTGAAGTTTTTAGGTGGCATTACACTATGTGAACTAAAAATGATAAGTAGAGTGTTGAAAATCTTAAATTCCAAAGTGTCTTTTAGTTTGTTCCATTAATGCGTTCAATTTATCGCAAAAAATCATTGATAAAACAGTATTTTTCAAAGCGCTAAAACAATATTAAAAATATAAAATAATATGTAATTTATTTTGTTGTAGATACTAGTACACACTGTTCTCTTTGTGTGTAGCATTCACGGCTCATGTTTATACTCGCTTTGAGTCAAGCGAGTATAAACACGAGTTGCCGAGGAGACTAAAGCTGAGGGCAAATCATACATAAACATTCAATTATTTCTTTTTTTATTCTTTGCACATTGATATAAAACATTGTATCAAGTCTGTAAAGGGAAAATTTCAATTACGTATTAATACTTTTAAACCATTTGACTCATTGCTATCACTTTCAAGCCATACTCGGCTAGTGCGTATTCTACACCGGAGGAAATGCTAGATGCACGTGCTAAGCGCGTACGCCACACAAATATTGTACATTGAAAATTTTTATTTTCTTCATTATATTATAAAACAGTCGTCATAGTAAAGTGGAGTTTTAATGCTAATGTTGGCGAAGCTAAACGTCTAATTTGTATTTTTTATTAGATGTATGTTTACTCGAAAAATTGCGGACATTACCTTGACGCGGCTACACCACTGCATGCCAAGAGAAAAGTATGTCAACTGGTCATACAAATAGCAATTGACTATTTTTTGCATCTCATGTTAAGTTGCTCTCGTGTTTGTGTCATATGCATGGCAAAAAAGGACTGCAAATTTAGCAATTGAATTTTATTAAAACTATGAAATCATACGTAAATACGAGTATTTCGATTTTGTACAATTATTTTACTACATTCTTATACTGCAATACGACTAATTACAAATCATATATGGTGTATTCTTTTTCAGATATTTTGATTCCTTCTTTAAAATCGACATGCATGTATTATTAATTTTTATTAGTATTTAACATCTAATACGTTTCAAAACAAGATGATGAATATCAATGATTTAATTCAACCAGTTACTATAGAAATCATGAAATGTTGTTTTTTTTTACACAAATATTATTTCCTTTAATGAAAATATGAAAGTCAATTTTAAAGTTCTTTTTTATTAAATAAAAAAAAATTGTTCAAATTTTAAATCTCCTAAAGTAATTTGCAGAATGCTTTAAAATGTTGACCAAATTTTTCATACGGACACGCACGTGATTTTATTTACCTACACCTGAGACAGCTATTTTTTATTGTAGGTACGAGTAAAAACGTATGTGACCTGTGACAGGTAAAAAACAGTTTTTCACGGCAATTGCAGTGCCATCTATTGAACACTATACCAACACACGCAATACTAAACATTGCTTATGGCACACAACGTGGTTCTCGATAGCTAGACTGAGCTATATCCACCCGTAGTCAGGTATAGCTAGTAGTAAATAAATAAAAATACTTAAAATAAAAACATACATTTTAACATATCGCTCACTCCTTTCAAGAACGTCATAAATCAAAAAACTTGATTTTTCAGGAGAACGTTTTTAAAGATTTAAAATTTAACACAATGTATTAAAAATAAATATCAAGCCACTTATCGAACTTTATATTGTGCAACACATCTTTTTAGATAAAACCTGAAGGTTTTTTCTCCATTTGAAAAATATTTAGTTTATTTTAAAAAATAATTAAACAATACCTTTTCTTCAAAATGCAAATACAACAATTTCTGCCCTGTAGCGGGTAAATATAAAGTAAAAAATATGCCTCTTTTTCTGGGATATAGTACATTTTCTGGGCATTCTGAAAACATGCACAACTGAAAATTGACGATTTTTGATTTATGACGTTCTTGAAAGGAGTGAGCGATATGCATGTAGGAAGAATCTGGAAAAAATGTCGGTTTTTAAATTTGCTGTCAAATTTTGACAAATAACCCAAGAATCAAAAAACATTTTTCGTGATAGTATTTTTAAAATTATGTATAAAAATGTCTTGGTTAATTTATACAAATTAACTTTTGCATACTACTTGCCTACATTTACATTAAATATGATCAATTATATTTTGCAACAGTGCAGAAATTAATAACCAAATTAAATAATACGAAAAATTGATAATTATCGTCTGGTATTTCCTAATGTGCACCGCGGAATGCCTCAGGGTCCGAACAAATGCCCTTGAACTATTGTAGACCATACGATCTTCTTGTGTGAAACATTTATAGCAAAATATTAGTGAGACAACTTCAATTCATCAACAAATAACTACCTTAGCAGGTACATGACTATTGAAATGTCATGGCATTAGCACTAATTATGATACATTACTTGCCAACAGTTCAAAATCAAGGACACTCTGGTCGGCTGGTTTTGATAAAAACATCTCCAAAATATGAATACTAAACGCTTTTTTTTTAATTCATACTGAAAGGTCTTCAGCTGTGTATGATGCTGCGCCTTGGTCGCGGTTTAGGTGGTGAAAAATATCAAGTACTTAGGCTGGTTCATTGGGGCAAATTATAATATTTGGAAAACCTTGAGTTAATCGATGTCAACTGTCCTGGTTGCGTACGTATGATACTGGGTTGCGATCGGAAGAGTATAGGAAGTGTTCAGCATAGAGTAGGACTAGAAATAGGTAGACATTCAGACGGAAGACATCAAGAAGACTAGGATCCTCCCCCGCCATCTGCTATTGGCCATTTACAATGACGAGAAGCTCAGCAAGCTGCTTTCCGGTATTACTTTGAAGATCGTCACATTCATTATGTTTTTCTCTATTCTACGGAACATTTTACGCACTGTTTTGCTGTTTAGTACACTTTTTTACTGTTCGATAGTAATAAAGTTTAACATTTTGATGTATATATATGTGTGAATGTATGTATAAGTAATATATAAGTATCCAGCACTAACAGGCACCATGAATAATGATAACTTTTTTCATCGTCTGTATAGACTGATATAACGTAGAAGCGTTTGTCAGTTTCATTATGTTAAAAAGCAATCATTAAACGTGATTCACAAATACAAACAATTATCTACGCTCTGTGGGCTTACGCATCTATTCCTAACTCTATGGTGGTTTCGATTCAAGTCCAATTACCTCTGGTCATTCTTGAGATGAGACAAGCTCACGACTATTTCGAATCGGAACCGATTAAATTACATCCGTAACTACCGTTCGATTACTTATCAATACGTTTCTCTCTCAACGACTGCTTCGTGCCTAGCTATTTTCACAATGTCATTATGTATGTATTTAAAAAGTGAATAGCTGTTTTAATTAAACCATTTTCATTTAGCGGTAGTAAATACGTATTAATTGCTTAAATAAACCACACGCGTACGTTCGTTGGATTTGATTTAATCGTTTAAATTATTGATAAATATTTCACCAACACTCACATATTTATGGTACTTGGATATATAGAACAGTAGTGGTCAACCTTTAGCCAACTTTAAACCAACATACCAAAAGCCAATTTAATCACAGACGTCATGCAACTCAAGCACGTTTTTTCCCCTTCATACATTCCCTTTATGGTTGTCAAATTTAAACAGAGGTTTGATTTGCTGAAGAGAGGGGAAAATAACTCATTGACGCAATTCAATCGATTAATTTATGCCTTAACAAAAGACCCATGTTAATTGGAGCACTAATCTACAATACTTAGAAATAATCTCTTGGGCGATCGCTGTCGTGAACCCCACTAATGGTGTTACAGCTGCCATTGAATCTCATTTGGTAAAGATAACACCAGATCACAGTTGTTGGATGTGATGACAGGGTGATATATCTGACTGAGATGAAACCCTGAGAGCGAAATCAGACTAGAATTTGGAGTTGTCTGCATTCTGTATTCACTTAAAGAGGCTAAGGAATGTGATTTTTTATTGAATATAATTTATTATTATTGGTCATTCAATTTATTATTAAGAGTTGTGGTTCCGTGGTGAGCGTTGCAGACTCTTGAGTCAGATTTTCTGGGTACAAATGCACTCTACCACAACTTGATACCTATTTTTAATAATGAGCCCCTCAGCCTGATAGAAATAATAAGAAATTTAAGTATTTTTGTAAATAATAAAAACATAAAAATGTTATATTTAAAAAAAAAATTGTAAGTACGTATGCATATTGACATACCAACATTTTTAAATGATTGAATTATTGTACCCAAAACAATATCTAAATATTACAGCAGTAATGAAACCAATTTAAGAAAAGCAA
Organism: Brachycentrus maculatus; assembly: GCF_059751285.1. Lineage (NCBI taxonomy): Eukaryota > Metazoa > Arthropoda > Insecta > Trichoptera > Brachycentridae > Brachycentrus > Brachycentrus maculatus. Next base: position 1,689,732 of record NW_028280931.1, on the reverse strand, counting down.
GTGCAAGGATACAACGTACACAGGTTATCTATCATCTTATGGGCCACGTTTGGCGCTTGCGCCACGGTTTGGCCACCCCTGATATAGAACTTCCATTCATATGTTATGTGTGCCAGTTTCTGAGTTATTTTACGTTTTGTAACTCCTCTCTTGCATTCGTTGGCCGACAGTCGCATGCAGGTGTATGATTGCAGTAACTTAAGAACCGCTGAGATCAACTGTACTTATTCATCTTGGCAATACGTCAAAATGTGCGTGTGAAATTCGGTTATCATGTTGCTTAAATTAATCATAAATGACTTGTTTAGATGATTAAATTACATAGACATCTTTTTTTTAACTTTTTAAAAGGCTTTTAAAAAACAAAATAATAAATAAATAAATAAATTCTTTGAATAATTCGGCAGTCACTTTGTGGTAAAATATATCCATTTTTAATTGAAGTCTTACTTAGTATATACCACTATGTATTTATTCAAATCTATTGTGACACGTGATTCAATGCATTCCGCATCATTTTATACATGTTAATGATACACGGTGTTTGAAAATTATGCGGAATGCATCGAAACACGCGTCACAATAGATTTTAATAAATAGTGGTATTTGCTAAGTAAAACTAAAATTAAAAACATAAGTTTTTAATTTTTAATTTAAGTTTTATCTGTACATCCTTGGTGTAGTGGTCAGGGTGTTTTTCAATTATTTTTTTCAAAATATAAATTGGAATTTGACTTTCCATTAGAAAATGTGTTGAAAAATAATTTTTATATGTTTTTTTAACTCCTTATCTTTAAATAACTCTTTTCTTTTCTAAACCATATAATTATTTTGAAGAAAAACTTATTTTTTCAATACAAAACGGCATTTTAAGCAAAAATTCAATAACGTCAAATGTTACCTGTGTTTTAAGAAAATTACGTTGCGATTTATTTTTAAGAAAAATTAATGTTTTTAACATTGTAATTATATATATTTGCCGAGGCAAAAATGTTTGAATTTTATTCAATATTATATAACAAACGAAAGTTTTTTAATATGTTTAATTAAGTACCCAGAGTTCCAAATTCACTTCAAGATGCCTCGTCTCAACAGAGACGAGGAATCATAAGGTCTTAAAATATAACGTTTGCATTACTCGTACAAAATGAAAATAGGTCTATTATTTTTTGACATCTCATCAAAGATGAAGAAGAATATGGAAGTCTGGGCATTCACGGGGCTGACGACCGTCATAGGCTGGTTTAAGTGATCACTTTACACACGTGTAACATTCACCAATTCTACCCATTATTGACAACCACACTACACTACTCAAATTCTTGGAAGTTCTATATATATGAACCAATTTAGAAACCTTGTTCTTGAATCACTAGAACTTCACTATTCTTCACTTCCATATTCTTCTTCATCTTTGATGAGATGTCAAAAAATAATATGAAAATAACTCCTGTAATTGGAGATAATCCAGATTTTGTGAACAAGTATTTGGACACACTCAAAATGTTGTAAAATAGGTCTACGTTGCAAATATTGACCAGGTGCACATTTTTTCAATAACAGCCTTTATGGCGGGCACTTTTTTTAGGTATTTGGTATTGAATACTTATTTTTCTAGGAAATCTGCTTTATTGAACAAATAAAATAAGCCGTACACGTAATTTAAATCGACGGATCTTACTTTCCCTTTCACAAAATAAATAAATATAACCTGTGATTCAGAGTGCTAGAGAAGTTATTTAAAAGTCAAATTAAAAATTATCTTTACAATTGAATCTCTGTTCATTTTTCCTGTACTCTAAAAATAAATAATTGGCGTGTACAAGCTCTTTTCGCCTATGAATTTAAGTCGCTTATATTTTCATAGATAAGTACCTTTTCCTTTGGACTTGAATACAATAATTATTTTGAGGTTATTTTTTTCTATTTCACTGTGAAACATGGCAAATTACGAGAGCCTAGAATATCCGTTATTTTTTTCTATTTTTATTTTAACGATAAATCATCCAATTATTAATTAAAAAAATACCAGTCTTCAAACATTGCCTGTTAAGATAATTTTTGTGTCTAAGATAATCAGTGTCTAAGATATTTTTTTTACGAGCGATAACATTTGTATATAATTAACCGACAACTACATGGTTTTTTACCGTTTTTATTTTATTTGACTGGTCACTTCCGAGTTTCGTCATTATCGACATCAGACTGGTCCTCCATGTTAAACCACAAAGGTAGTCTTTTGTTGTTTATAACATTATTTTCTGTTATGACTTTTTATTAGATTTAAGTTTTGTACCGGCATTTTTTGGTGGAACTGCATTTTATATATTATAATAAAACAACAAATGCAAGGATATACATATATGGTTTCGACTTTACCGACATTATTCTTCTTCAAACCCTTATCCGCACCCCAATGGTGCATAGAGCACTGTATCATATAAACGCAGTATTATCTTGATCGTAAACATATGAAGGAAAGGTGATCAGCCCTCCGCTTCAGGTACCAGTCCAGGGTAATATTGAATAAATATTAGAGTGAAAAAATCACTTTTATTTATTTTATACCGACATTATTAGTCTGAAGATATCGATAAAGACAAAACCCGGTCACTAGTCAAATAAAATAAAAGTGAATAAATAACTATATGGTTATGGTTTTATTATATAAAATTATATTCTAGTGCAAAGCTTAAATCTAATTAAAATTATTATCAACATATTGAGTGTATCCAAATCCTTGTTCACAAATTGGGTTTCTCCACTTAGGGGTTATTTTTGCACTTTGACATCTCAACACAGATAAAGAAAATTATTGAAGTCTGGAAATTTACAGAGCTTACGACCAGTCATAGACTGATTTAAGTGATCACATTATACACGTGTAACATTCACCGTTCTACCCAGATAATGTTCGTACAACCACACTACTTAAATTTTGGGAACTGTTATATTCTTTGTCATCTATATTGAGATGCCAAAATAAATGATTAGCTATCGTGTGAAGTATTTTGTTAGAAAATAATTTAAACAAACATTACGTTTATTTAAAAAAAGCAGTGGAATATAAAATGTGAGAATATTTTGCACGATTATGTACGCACTTTATTGTTGTGAAATTATATTCTTTACTTTCTCACGAGCATTCTTCGCTAATACTTAAATCAATCATTACTCCATGTCATAGTTCAAATGCCACTCGAAGATGCTTGATCTAAACGGGTATAACCTGCGGTGTGCAAATCCATTGTTAGGAAATTTAAAAATTCGTTAAATGTTTTTCACTGATACTTTTTGGCTAATTTTGTAAAACTTTATAAAGTAAAACAAAAACTTTTTTTGATCACTTTTATTTTTGGTACTTCTCCAATCGCTTTAGATAAGCATTATAATGTACTCGTAGTTATCCGAATTGATACAATACAATTTACTTATGAAAGCTATAGTATTATAACTTGTATGCGATCCATTATGATATATGAATCAAAAGCAGAGAAGACACCGTAGTCACAAAAACGCGCTTAGATTGTCAGAAATGCAGACTCAAAGAATCATATCGCTCACTCCTTTCAAGAACGTCATAAATCAAAAATCGTCAATTTTCATATGTGCATGTTTTTGGAATGCCTAGAAAATGTACTATATTCCAGCAAAAGCGGCATATTTTAAACTTAATATTTACCTGCTACAGGGCAGAAAGTTTTGTTTTTGTATTCTGAAGAAAAGGTATTGTTTAATTATTTATATGAATATACTAAATATTTTTCTAATGGAGAAAAAACCTTCAGGTTTTACCTCAAAAGATCTGTTGCACAGTAAAAAGTTCAATAAGTGGCTTGATATTTATTTTTAATACATTGTATTATATTTTTAAACTTTAAAAACGTTCTCCTGAAAATTCAAGTTTTTTTTATTTATGACGTTCTTGAAAGGAGTGAGCGATATCTGCGAGACAGAATAATGAACACCAGGATAAGGGAAACATGCGATATCGAAGATGTCGTTAGGAGGGGGAGATAACGAAGGAGACAATGATTTGCGGACGTGAGAAGAGTGGAACTATCCAGACTCCCCCCCATAAAAAATAAATAAATGACACTACTCGAAATGGTGCTAGATTCTGGTTGTATTCTCATTATATCAAGTGGTTAATTACATCAAGTGGTCCTTTGTTTCGGACGCTGAGCAATCACGGTTGTGTAGGTAACCGATGTACCTACACCGTGAGATCGAAAAAAACCGCGTGACGGAGGCATTCCGAAAATTATGATTAATTTTGCAAGCGGCCATTCCAAGAGTTGCCCAACGCAGAGAAAGCGCCCGGGCGAGGGGGTTGGGGGAGGAGGAGAGGAAGGCTGTACGCATTACGTGACGAGCCTCTTCCGACTACCACTTGAGAACGTTAACGGCTACGCTTATGCCACACTTGTCGATAATTTTACGCGACCAAATTTAGGGCGACATGATTAAATGCTAGCGACTCGATATTTATTTATTGATTTGGCGTTTAATTTGTAGAACTCCATTTTAATTTATGTATTGATTTAAAATCAAACACAGATATTTTGAGTCTACTAAGTTGTATACAAAAACGAGAAACAATTGTCACAATATAATTATTTTATGTGTTTTTATTAATAAAATACAATTTAGTTGACTCGAAAAATCTGTATTTTATTTAAAATTAATACATAGACTCGATATTTAATTGCAGATGAACATTACATTACATCAAATGGCAATCGCGCTTGTCTACCGTCTTGGGGGTCCCGAATTGAATTTAATGATGTTTTTAAAATTTAGTGATATTTATAAAGTTTTTTTTATCTTTTTTTATTTAATATCACTCTGGACACCTGAAGCATAGACCTGATAACACAGCAACGCTATGTCAATACGATGCAGTGCTCTTGGCACCATTTAAGGTTAAAAATAGATATCCGGTACACCACTGGTGGGATCATATTCTAAGATAATAAAACTAAGATAAGGGAAAATATCCATATGAAGAAAACCAACCACTGCAGTGCCTTGTATGTCTCGTCAATAGGTGAAAATACAAACAGTTTGTATTTTCATCTATTAATGAGAACATTCGTAGTTCTCAAAACTAGTCATGTTTACATTTATAAACTAAAAAAGTTGTCTTTTACAAGTGTTCTATTTTTATATTTGAATTATCTAACAGTAAAAAAATAGCTTCAAGCTTGTCAACTTCACAGATAAACGTAAACTAGCCGAAGATTAAATACAATATTTGACGTCAAAATATGGCCCAACCGTTTTACTAACGATGGCCCTATTTTCACGGTAAGAATCTTATAAAACATTTCAACATTTTTTTGTTTATCTTTTCAACCTATAAATCTTTTTATGAGATAATCGCAATAATAAATGGTATAAAAATAGATCGTGGCGTTTTCACCTGATGACATCACGATCGAGCATTCTTTGGGAACAAGAATGATCCGAATCATGTTAATTTATGCCCAACACAAGATCGTGATAGCTTCAAAACGTTCTCAAGACTTGAACTAGTTCAACGGGCACCATCATCATGCCAAAAGCGCACGATTTCAAAAAAATTAAGATATTTTTAAAAATCTATTTTAATTGAATTTAACTATGCTTAATTAATTATCATTTATAAAATTTTGACTTTGTCCAGATACTTGTTCATAAATCTGGATTATATCCAATTAGGAGTTATTTTTCACATAAAAATAACTCCTAACTGTAGATAATCCAGGTTTGAGAACAAATATTAGGATACATTCAAAACGTTGTAAATTAATTCACTGGTCAAATTATAAGCTTTAGAAAGCTAAAGAATAATATCAAAATTTCTTTAGTTATATGTATTCAAATAAATATAAAATAAAACCCTTATCCACACCCCAATGGTGCATAGGGCACTGTGTCATATAAACGCAGTGTTATCTTGATCATTTACATATGAAGGAAAGGTGATCAGCCCTCCGCTTCAGGTACCAGTCCATGTTTATATTGAATAAATATTGCAGTGAAAAAATCACTTATATTTATTTTACCTCCCTTGGGAATCGAACCCGGGACCTCCAGAACGGTAGCCGAGCGTGCTGACCATTACACTACGGAGGCGGACAAACTACTTTACTACACTTTTATTGCAATATTGGTCATTAATTACAAGAAACCAGTAGTATTATTTTGATAAAATTATTTAGTTGAACTTTATAAAATTAAACAACTTTATTTTACATGAACATGTTTAACCTTGATGATGACAAGGTTATGTGGAAACCGGTTGTGCCTATAAAAAAAAGTGGTTGAAAACAAAGTTGTTTTATTTCATAAAGTTTATAAAATGTGTCATAAATTATCTGCGAAAAACATTCAAGAAATTATTTAGTTGAACCCAAATTCAGGAATTCAACCCGTGATCTTAACTGCTTCAACCAAGTATCCAAACAGAGGTTGACAATCTTTAAACGTATGGTACCCTTTTTTCGAAAATCTTATTCTTGTAAAAAACGTCAAAAATCAAACGCAACACACCCATCTTTTCACAAGTGTTGTGTAAGTATATATAATATATACAATAGTTGAATAATGCACTTAATAAGGGACCCATAGCATAAAATCTACATATGTAATAACACTTCTGTTGCTTCTCAAATACTGCGTGTGCATTCGACCATATTGTTCTAAACACAATTATACTCCAGGATACTTAAGTATGTTACATAAGAGTAATATCTTAGCATTGAATATAGAATTTCACTTTAAAAATATCATACACTCTCCAAGCCGCGATCGGTGCGCACATTCCGCTTCGCAGAGTTGGGTAACGATCACTAAATGAATAAAATTACAATATTTGCATAATATTACGATTTTTTCTCAGTCATTGCGACTGTCAAACTTTTTCTTACCTGTCGCTGATTTTAAAAACAGTCGGTTATGAAATAAACCGATAAATAATCGTTTTATACTTTGAGGATCATTAGTTTTCATATTACAAATATCTATACCAAATAAAAGTTAAGTATTTCTTCCAAAGCTTATGTCTGTTGTCTCAATTTTATCGATTGGTTTGCAGCAAAATATGATCGACGTACAACGCTATTTGGAAAAATTATAACATCAATGACATGTTATAATTTTTCCAAATGGCATTGTAGGTCAAACATATTTGTTATTTGTAAACTAAACAGCTGCAGTATACAAATTGATAAAACGGGTACAAATGTGTATCAACTCTGACGGCAGCTACTTGACAGATATCATCTTTTTCTCTCTACAGAAAAAAAATTAAATGTTGAAATAGAGGTTTCCATTACTCTTAATCCTTTATTTTTATTTAGTTAAAAAAATATTAAAAAAACAAAATTGAATGATTAATTTTGCACCACCTTGAATTCGGTTGTTTACTGCAGCTGTCTAGTTTACAAAAGTCAAATATGATCAACGTATGATGTCATTTACAAAAATTATAACGTCTTCCAATAGGGTGATTAAGGTGATGCAGAAGTTAAAGAGGCGACACTAAGTTTTTGTCGAGTAAAGCAGTCACAGAAATTGAGCATTTTGAATCATTCACGGTATTGTTGCTTTAAATTTGTTTATCATTTATAGATTAATATTGGAGGGATACGGAACCACATATTTACAACCGCGTTTTAGAATCGTAAACTTTATCTCAACAGCTGGGAGAAAGTTATTTTTTGTTTATATTATAAGAAATATTAGGCTTGGCTGTATTAAGTCATGTCACATAACAAGAGTCTCATTGTGTGGCTCGGCCGTTTCTTGTTCTCCCCGAAGCTGTATATTGTTAGATTGACAGCCAACAAGACTGGACATTGTAATACTTGTCACCAACTTCTTGAAACTGCCATATTATTTCAATGCATACATATATAGATATCTTTGAAATAAAAATAGTTGTTTCAAAACACTAGAAACCGCATATTTTTAGAGAAAACTTTATTATTATTTCACAAAAAATAATAATAATCGGCTGGTATGTATAAGGAGATGAATGAATGTGAAAGAGGGGAAGGTTGTTTGGAAGGACAGAGTGGTGTGACGTTCTATTATCTCTGCCTACCTCTGTCTCTATCTCTAAAATATGGCTGACTAAGTATTGTGTTCACCGCTTAGTCAAGTTGGAATAAAAAATACTTTAAAACCAACCTACTAACTAAATAACCATCACGAAGTTTCTCCGCAGAGGTAGGCAGAGAGAATAAAACGCCACACCAATATGCCTTTGCAAACAAACTTCGCCTCACTCACATTTATGCATCTCCTCATACATACCGACCGATAATTTCGACTCCTGAACTAACCAGTTGCAAATGTTTGAAATATGTACTTGATCGTGCCAAGATTTCCATAGTCTTCATCTGCTTCTATTGACAACCACATTCACCTCGTAAAAATGTATGAATTAAAATTACGTTTTTTTTGTATTAATGGCAGTAATATAATTTTATATAATTTAACTTACATAATTTATTTTTAAATCTCCACGAAAATGTCTACGTAATATTAAAGAAAATGGCAAGAATTATTTCCATAACGTAATATCTAAGTACCAAATCGCTTATCTAAATTTCCCTCTGTGTATTAAGTTAAGGAACCAGATAATAAGTTATTACATTTATGTTCCCATCGCACTGTGGAAACACTTCATTGTTGATAGTGTCATATTGCTAACATGCACTTCGGTAGAAATTGAGAGCGAGATTACGTAGCTCTAAATCTTACTGCTAAATGCAGAGCGTTTCTATATAATAACGGTTTCATCATACTCGCGTTCAGTTATCTTTGAGCAACGATTAAATTCATCCATTGTTCAAGATAATGTCATCATTCCTAAAATGTGTAATTATTTTTTAATCAACATTCTCGCGTACCGGGTTGACTGAACAGACGACAGGATTTACAAAAAATTTCAATTATTTTAAAAGCTGATTGTTGTTAGTAAATGGTCATGAATTTTTCTACACATCCGCAAATCAATCGGAAAAAACGACCAGTTGTAAAATTGATTTATTTTTAATAGAATGTCTTATAAATCATAAAAAACTGCAATTTGAAGATTATTTTATGAAAAATGTATTCTAACATATAATTTACAGGGAATTAGTAGCCATTTCGATTTATGTTTTGAAGTTTTCAAAGATATTATCATTTTAAAATCATACCAAAATTATAGTCTCTATCAAAGTATACGTAGTAGAATATTATATTTCCAGCACGAGTAATTTTTGGTGTTAATTGCTCGAAGTATACAATTTTATTTATAACACATACATTAAATATACAACACACACATAAAATACGTAAATTTTTAAGATATTTTAACCTTAAAATCTTTTAGGTTATATCTTTTAATCTTAAAGATTTTTTGAAAAGAAATTTTGAAAGAAACGTCCAATTTTTTGTTTTGAGAATGTTCATTAAATTACCCGTTCAATTTTTTTTCTTTCCGTTGAAATATCTATAAATTCTTGCAAATAATTCTTCAAGGGTTTGATCCATTATATGTCTATAAAGGTTTATCTTCTTCTTCTTCAAACCCTTATCCGCACCTCAATGGTGCATAGGACATAGCATCATATAAACGAAGTGTTTTCTTCATCAGTAAAACAAGTAAGTGAAGGAAAGGTGATCAACCCTCTGCCTCACGTCCAGTCCAGGGTAATATTGAATAAATATTAGAGTAAAAAAATCACTTTTATTTATGTGACTCCTCCCTGGGAATCTAACCCGGGACCTCCAGAACGGTAGCTGAGCGTGCTGATCTTTACACTACAGAGGCGGAAAAAAATATTTGTACACACTTTAAATACTGAAGGATCTCAAATCTAATATGACAATATTTTATTTCGATCATACCCAACTAAAATTACATAAACATTAAAGAGCTTATTTCTCAGTCATATTTTTTATATAACTATTATATTATGATGGATTGTATTTCATCGTCCTATTTATATAATATTTTATAAAATTATAAAGCATTATATATGCGTAATGGTAAAAATCTTCGCTTACCAAAAATTAAACTATCGGTTTTATTTTATAATTAATCATCCGTTTAAAAAGCGAATCTCATAAGCTCAACGTTTATTAACAGTAAATCACTTTCAAATAATTCGTTACGGAAGTGTACTTAAAACGTGTATTTATACAAAGACCCCATGCAAGCATATTACTGTTTTTATATTTTCTACATCTATTCTCAGCTTTGTAATCACAAGAATAACTCTTGACATGTTGCAAATACATTTTACAACATAACTAAGTGGTAAACATAAAGAAATATGACCGAAACCAATGTTTAAAGATACCATTTATCACTTGCTAATTCAATCAACTTATAATAGATTTTAAGAAGTAGATGTTAAATAAATAATTTAAATATGTATGTGTGTATATATATATATATATATAATACGTGTTGTTATTAGAATTCTTAATTTAAGAGGTGTTTAAAATGAAATTTTCTACTTAAGTTTCAATATTAATCGTGTACAATCTTAATGGCCATTAAAAAAATTGAAAATATGTTAGCAAACTTTATTCGATAGTTTTTAGCAACCTGGCAAACGTATTCGCTTAACGATGATTACGACATTTTCAATATTTTTTTTAATAAAAATCCAAAAACATAAAATAAAATAAATCGATATAAATGGATATTTATCCTTTTTTACACTTATAACTTTCGTTAGAATCTAAGAATAATATTTAGTTAATGGATAATTTCTAGAATGTTCATTTCATAAATAAAATTTTTATTGCATTTGAAATATAGATTTCTTATTAAACATATTTTTTTAAACACTTGATAAATGATAAAAAATTAATGTGAGCTAAATTTATAGAATATTAGTTTTAAGGATGCGCTTATTTTTTTGTAATTTGAATTTTCAATTGTTGATTCTTTACTTATATTTTATAAATGGAATTCAATCGATTTGTTTTCAAAATTATTTCTCAGTTACTAAACTATTTTCATTATTTTTTCCAGTACAAAAGTTCGTAATAGTAATAAAGTTTGTAATATTATGATTTCTGTTGACATCCATGCCTTTATTATTATTTATATAACCGCAACACCCAGCCGCACCATTTTTATGAAACATTATCTATCATGTAATAACTAGGAAAACATGTTACTTATGCAAACCCTCCGCGCACACCTCTTATCTTTGATATCTCAAACATAACATTAATTGAACCCTACCTTATTTTTCAACTCTTCCCGATTTATTTATTTTTTTATTTATTTATTTCAATGCATAAAGGTCAATTATCAGTCGAAATTAAAAGAAAATATCTTTGTCATCATCAGTTTTTTAGTAAAAAAATGTATGAAACTAAGAATTGTTTTATGTATGTATATATTTCATACGAAGATTTAAAAAGTTGTTTTAAGATATTAAAAATCTAATAAAAGAGAAAAAAAACTTCTGTTTACTTAAAGTGTTTTCTGAAGAACCAGTAAAATAATTCAGACTATTATCAAAATGAAAAATTACAATGTAGCGTAATAAATCAGTATTTCAAACTTTTGTCAAAATAAAAATAAGGATATTTGGCAAAAAAATCTGTAAAGGATTTTATTGATTTTCTTCACCATTATTTATGTGATTACAATGAACTCTCTAGCTTACAAACTTCAATATTTTTATATGCTTAGTACAAATCAATCGCTATGTATGCTAAACGAAATTTGTATTAAAAGTATGTCATTATGTCTGTTATGTTTGTTATTTTCGTAAAATCCACAAAAACTTCATGAATCTCTCAATACCCAAAACATTTGCATTTATATTTTGTGAGGTGCCGATATTTACCTATTGATGTTAATATAATAATAGTATTTAAGTAGGATGTCCATCTTGCGGATGCTTCCATAATGTCAAGGGTATTGTTTGGGGCACGATGGTTGGATGCCATTTAACAATAAACTCGACACCGTAACTAGAAAAAAACTTTTAAATCACGTTAAGAAATGAGCGAATTTTAATAGTATTTTATTTAAAGCAGTGGTACATACTTATAATAATTTTATAAAATCTGTTAAATCATTTGGTTAGCTAGGCTATATACTTTACATTCCTTCCGTGATTCTAATTCAAGCTTGCTCTTTTACAAGGCATTGAAGTTTCGTTCCACAGATTTTCACTGCAGTTGATATAATTCATGCGCTGCATAATTTTTCTACTTATATTCAAGAACATACCTCATATCGTCCACTCACTATCAACGGAAACCATTTCAATAATAAATATGCATTTTAAAGAACATACGACTTTATAATTATAAATCAATCGAAAATAATTTCTTATTTTCATTTTCAATTTTCACAATGGATTTAGAATCTAAATTTTAGACAATTTCACATTTTAGCAAGAAAAAAGTTTCGTGTAATTTATTGAAATGGCAACAACCTTGTTGAAATAGCATAATACTATTTAAACATGAAAATAAAACATTGGTAAAAAAACATTTTTCAGTTTATTAATGTAAACACGGCTAATTTCGAAACTAGAGATGTTCTCATCAATATCTCTAATTTTTACAGATGAGGATATACAAAAGTTGTGAATTGTTCAGCCTCCTTGAGGTGATTTATGACAAAAACGGCGCTATACAAATTCGGCATTATTATTATTATTATTATCTATAGTTCTTGAAACTAGTCGTGTCTACATAAAATCAAAAGTAGTCATATTCTAGTGTTTATTTTTTTCAATATTTTTTTTTTAAAAACTAATACTATATCTGTGATAATCGAATGTAAAAGATTGTTTAAGAATCGGTTAACGTTAAATTATACATTTTTTAATATGCATTTATATTTTTTTCATAATCAAAGGATAGGAAATATCTATCCATACGAGTATATTCCCATAACATTTAAAATTTGTTTTTCCAAGGCTAACTCGACTTTTATAAAGGCAATAATACTAGGTATCAAATTTGTGCGATATGTACAATAAATACAAGGCACATCAAGTTCTACGGTTCTCAGGGATCTGACACATGACTTGAGAAGGTTTTTTACAATATAAATTATGTATTTCAATGCATTGTTTCCTTATCTCAAGGATATTTCCAATTAAATCACTTCAATTGAATTTTAATCATCGAATTAATACGTTAGCTTAACCCATATTACACCTTCAAACAAATATATGGTATTTGAATATAACCAGAATAATATTTTTTTTAATATACACAAATTATTGCATTCAAATATTGGACTTATCCCTCGTAATTGGCACATGGTAGACATCTCAAAAAAACCCCATTTTTGTTGGACAAATTTATAAAACTTTTATCGGTACTATTTAATAAACATTATTAAAAATGGCCATAATAGATTTTAGTTTGCACTTTGCACTTTGATGGTACTTGATTCCATTATTATTTTCATGTAGATTTTTTTATTATTATTGATAAATAATGATATGGACTCTTGGTTATCTACTTTCATGGGGTGTTCTATGACAAGCTCATTTTTATTTACTCAACCATTTTATTTTTTGTACCAACGTTGGATTTAGGTTTCGCGCTTGTCTTTGCGTTAACGTATGGAGATCCTTTTTTTTTTTTGTAAACAAGTGTTTCGTTCTAAATAAGTGTACCTACATTAAATCTATCCAATAAGTAGTCTTGTATGTAGTAGTTTAATGGACTTCTGATCTTCTGTTCGATGCCACACTTCGACATATATTTTCCAAGTAGGTGTGCTTTTTAAAAAATGAACCATCTCCGATGACTTTCAAAAAACACCTGAAACATTATTGTCTACCATTGGAATTCTAATATATATATATATATATATATATATATATATATATATATATATATATATATATATATATATATATATATATATATATATATATATATATTATATATATATATATATATATATATATATATATATATATATATATATATATATATATATATATATATATATATATATATATATATATATATATATATATATATATATATATATATTTATAAATATATATATATATATATATTTATATATAATATATATATATATATATATATATATATATATATATATATATATATATATATATATATATATATATATATATATATATATATATATATATATATATATATATATATATATATATATATATATATATATAATATATCATTCTGCCTTGGTTTCCTCTACCTCTCCTCCTTCAACTCTTTAGCTGATTGTGCTTCTTCTTTTAATGTTGTATTTATTTGTTTTTTTCGTACTGCAAGAAATTTTAATTATTGTTTTTATTTTCGTTGAAACTTATAAATGTACTTGGATTATCTGCCCTCAAATTTCAAATAGTTGTATAGTGTTTTAACTTTGACTAGTAAAATTGGTCCGTTTTTTGGTTAGTTGTAAATATAAGTGCTTGGCAATAACCTCGCTAATTTGTATATATTCTGTACAAAAGGTATAAATAATTAAATTAATTAAACTCTCACCAAATTTCATACCACTACAAGTACCTACGTTCTCATAATGTAATAAAATATGTATATTATACAATTGAAGCCAGCATGCTCAAGTACAAGCCTTAGACAGATTTGTGAGATAAACCAGGGGTGTACAACTTGCGGCTTAAGAGGCGCATGCGGCTTACTTTGAGATGGCTTTTTGACATGTGCCAATTTTTTTACCAATTTTTTAACAATTTTTAACAACAAAAAAAACTCGAAAAGTCGTCGATGGATTGAATAGTTTTTTTTTTACAAACACAGCTTTGTATTTAATCAGGTAAATGAAAGGAAAGCAGATAGAAAAATTGATAAAGACATAAAAAGGAGAGTGAATGGCACCAAAAACTAAACTGACAGTACACAACTACTCCTTGTTTCATCCGTAATGCATGAAAGTGAAATATGGAGTTGGCAAAAGAAGGACGAACGTAGACTAAATGCAGTCAAAATAGCTTCTTTCAGATGAATGTGCGGCAAAACGATGTATGATAGATGTTCAAATGGTAATGTAATTATAAGCATTATCGATAAAATGAAGAAAGATGCGTTGAGATGATATGTGCATGTGAATCGAATGAGTGAAAAAAAAAATTTATGAGATGAAAGTAGTTAAAAATAGAAGCAGAATAAACCGGAAAAGAATTGACCTGGTCAAGTATTTAAAGCACTTTAATGTGGTTAGGTCAGGAGTCGGAATTATTGGTGGATATGTATGGGAAATATTGTTTCCAACGATAATTTGGTGTGGCGTTCTATTCTCTCTATTACCTACCGGTGTGGTTAGCCAGATTTTTTTTTAGATAAATTAATGTGGCTCTATTAAAATTTAGAAATAAAAAGGTTCCCCGCTCCTGAGATAAACCTTTATGACTGCGGTAATTCACACTGCCGGCGAATAAAATCTCGCCTCTACTCTGACCACTAATCGCGGACCTTTATTAGGTTGATTTTCGTTTATTGTGAATAAATTGTTCGAACATAAAATAATTTCGGAAGTGAAAGTTTTAACTGCAGGTGAACATATTAAAAATATGTAAATAAACTGAAGAAATCGCCTTCATTACAGTAAAAAAAGTGTTTAAATATTCAACACTTTTACGTACAAACATGAATCTTCCGGGCGATTCGTCACGTCATTCGAAGATCCAGCTTTTTCTTTTCGGATTGGATTCTTGCCACAAAATAAGTACTCTCCATTGTCTATTGTTCGTTTATTTGTTTAATATTCCTAAGAGATGACCACGAGGAATGCCAATCGATGGAGGTCGATATCTAGCAGATTCGCAAGCTTATTGAAAGTCGATCTGCATTACAATCATGTAAATCTGGTATTAATGTCCGCCAGCGGATTTCAAAGTGAAATTGTATCCGAGTCATTGTATCGGGTATTTTTGAGCTTGAGACAATTTGAACGTAGTAGAAACTTCATTTTTAATTATGGGTTCTTAACTGAATCAGTAAATCTTTGAAACGGAAATCCTATTACATGTCTTATTTCTATTCTTTCTTCTTGTAGATCCGAGGATCTGTCTGTTTTGTCATTCGTCTCTTGTGACGTGGACTGTCAGCTGTCACGCCATCGCTTTGGAGGTCTTCCAGGTGGTCTTCTTCCGTCTGGCTTCTCTTGAAGACCAAATCGCCAGTTATTTTATCTTCAAAAGTTATTTATATAATTATCACGCATTTATTCAGTTCAATTTTGTGTCAATATTTAAATATAAACAGAATTTTTTTTATGAGACCACTTCTCAGTCAGTTAAAATATACTTCAAAATTTAAACAAAACAAGAATACTTTTTTGTATGACCACTACTGACTCAATTAAAATGTTCTTCGATATTTAAATACAAAAATAAAACATTTTTCTAGAACCAATTCTGAGTTTGTTAATTAATTAATGAAATATGAACAGCCCTTGAAAATATGAAAATGGCGCTGCATAAATTATCCTAATTTTTTATTATTATTGTTATTATTGAGAAAATTCCGTTTTCATCAATTGTTTAAGGGATGGTGAAAATACAAACCATTGTTTTGTATTTTTACGTGTTGATGAAAACATCTGCAGTTCACAAAACTAGCGTTTCAAGTGTTTTATTTTTATAATAAAATCATCATGTTATCCCGTAAAGTTGATTGTAAAGCCAAAATTAATAAATAATGCTTCGATATTCATCCAGAACTAATGAAACAAGTATCCAAACTAGAATGGAAATTACACTGATCTTTACCAATAAGTACTTATATGCTAAAGAGATATCATATCGTTATATTTTTAGTCAAATTTAATTAATACTAAGTCATTTAAAATAATATTTATGGCTATTAAACATACAAGTTTCTAAACAGTTCAATTTATGACGTGGCTTCTCCGCTCCCGAGTCAAAAAACAATTAATCATTTATTTAATCGAAATTAAGTACTTGACCCGACTGGTCGTTAGTAGCTTGAATAGAAATTCGCTTTCGCCTTCGTCCGCCGAGACTGGAAGAGTTGTGACCTTAAGAGCGACCTTTAGCGGATACTGGTTCCCAGTAGTAAGGTGCGCCGTGTTCAAGTTTTGTACTTAGTGGATGCTTCGCACTCTTTGTTTGTATTTAATGTATACCGACGCACATTTAGGGACACTAGGGTGGATATTTCATTGTGATGAAAAAAAATCTGAATAAAATTGGAGCGAAATGCCCTATAGGCAGAGGCGTGCATTCTATATTGGGAGAAAAGCAGTGCCTACCCTGGATTACTAGCGTTCTATATAGAAACATGACCATCTTTACCCAACCCTATTATCTATCTTGATTAAAATTTCTGTGCACGCCACTGCCCATAGGTACCAATCAGGTGTCGTTCCAATTATTTTTTTTTAAATCAAAACGATTGAATTGGTATATGTACATATTATTTCAATGTAATTTATATTTTTATTTATTGATTTGGCGTTTAATTTGTAGAACTCCATTTTAATTTATGTATTAATTTTAAATCAAACACAGATTTTTTTGAGTCTACTAAGTTGTATTTTACTAACAAAAAACACATAAAAAATTATATTGTGACAATTGTTTCGCCTTGTTAGGGCATTATCAAACGAATTAATGCCCTAACAAGGCGAAACAATTGTCACAATATAATTTTTTATGTGTTTTTTGTTAATAAAATACAACTTAGTACACTCAAAAAATCTGTGTTTGATTTAAAATTAATACATAAATTTATATTTTGTTTAAACCTTTACTTTTAATAAAATGCATTTTTAAGGAATAACTATTATGTGCTCTTTATTTTAGAAACTTGTCTGCTTGTACCTAAGATAGTAAAAATTGGAAGGTAGATGTGAGAAATATATCACAAACACTCGGATAAATAGAAAATAAACATTTTTTGAATACATACAATCCTTTAGCAACGTTCCTTGAAAAAAATAATGTAATTTGATAATATTTTTGAAATTTTAATGCAAACAATTGAAAAAATCATATTTATACACTATAAATACTTTTAAGGAAATAATATAAATTTAATTCTTGTTTTTATTTGCAAGTAAATTATAATACTATCAATTTTGAATACGAAAAAAACCATTCTTAAACAAACAAATACGTATACATCATCACTTTCCAATAATTGGTGAACTCAATTTTAGATTTGCTTAGATGATACACAGTTTTATTGTTATTTCAAAAATAATAATTATAAATTGGCGGTTATCGAACCTCAGAAAAGAAAATATATAATTTATGGCTGGAGGTTTAACCTTAAATGATAATTATACGCTGGACGCTAATTTTTAAGTATTAAATTGAAATAGAACGGATATCCGTGGCACACTCTAAAAAAATCATAAATACTTTATATATGACGCGATGTATAATGTATAATTTATACTGAGATGTTAAATTTAATTTTATTTGTTAATTTCTCTTTTAAAAGGTTTCTAATCATTTATTTATTTGTAAAGCCATATCTTAAGCTCTTTTATCGAAAGGGAGATTTTTTCTTTTTTAAATAATACATTAGAATAACTATCAACAAATTCTCATCATTTATTATATTACTATTTATTTATCAGACACTAGATTATTCACTCTACGGATGATATATCAAATATTGACTAAAAAATTTCAAAAATTCTTCCTTTCAAAGATCTTTTGAGTTTGGAGAACAGTCAGAAGAAAGGAGTAAGGTGAGTTTAGTAAGGAAGAACAGTAATAGAGTGTTTACCCAAAATTTCACGTGTTCTGAAATCTGAATGGGCTGAAACTGATGAAGCAATAACCCTCACGACAACGATGTCAATCAAAGAATATACTCATACACAACATCCCAAATTTAGGTAGCGTAGTGTCAACCCTTGGTATAAAATAGTGAATATTACACGTGTATAAAGTGATCTCTCAAAACCAGCCTAAAACAGATCGTAACACCTGTAAATACCCAAACTTCCATATTTCGCTCGCTCCTTTCAAGAACGTCATAAATCAAAAATCGAAAATTTTCAGTTATGCATGTTTTCGGAATGCCCAGAAAATGTACTATATCCCAGGAAAAGAGGCAGATTTCTAACTTAATATTTACCCGCTACAGGGCAGAAAGTTTTGTTTTTGCATTTTGAAGAAAAGGTATTGTTAATTTATTTTTTTAAATATACTAAATATTTTCAAATGGAGAAAAAACCTTCAGGTTTTACCTATAAAGATCTGTTGCCCAGTAAAAAGTTCAATAAGTGGCTTGATATTTATTTTTAAAACAATGTATTATATTTTTAACTTTTAAAACGTTCTCCTGAAAAATCAAGTTTTTTTTATTTATGACGTTCTTGAAAGGAGTGAGCGATTTATCTTCATCTATGCTGAGGCGTCATTATAAATAACTCCAGTAGACAAACCTAGATTTGTGAACAAACATTTGAACCTCCATAAAAATATGATTATAAAAGTATGCAAATAAGCAATACGAAATGATTATTGCTTTGAAAATCCGGTAATTAGTATGCACTGATTTTTTCTTACCATATTTAATCAATTATCTGTTATTGAACCCAGCGTCCGCCACCGGAAAACATAAAAACTGGCACAAATATTAAAACAACTTAATTTGGAAAAAGTGTACCCATCAAACGATTTGACACATCCGTAGATAAATAATAATCTAGCCTTCCTATGGAAAGTAGAGCTTCTGAGTAATTAGTGATGTTTTGTGTCAATGTATCAGATTGTAATCGCAATAGGCGAAGAGATACAATTGGAATGCTAAGGTTTGTCGCTGTTACATTGATATAGTAGATATATATATATCGTCAATAAAATGGTCTATAAATATATTAATATTAAGAAATCAAATTAACATTATGTCGGGTAGACTAAATATATCAATGGTACCAGAAATGATCAATTCTGATTCCAAAACGATTTTAGAATAGCAAAATGCAATACCATACAATTCCAACCGAACTTCAAATATTTGAAAATCAAATATTTCAATAAACCTTCTTACAAATATTTAAAAAATAGAAGATATTTATATTCTAAAAAATAAACTAAATGCCGAAAAAAACTATTATATTATTCAAAAGTGTAAACAATAAACAATGAGTTTAAGTCCCTCTCCAAGCACAAGAGCTTAGTCTCTTTTTTGGAGAGGAACAGCGTAACTAGTATCAAAATATGTTAAAAGTAGAAATGTCTAGCAAATGAATAAAATTAAAATATTTTTTGTAACTAAATTAAATAAGTAAAAATAATTATCGAACCTGACACAAAAGGTTTATTTTTAATTCAGATTTCACTTGTTTAATACCAATATTTCTTAAAATCTATTTTGAGACGTGTTTCGACGAATTCTGTCTCATTTTCAAAGTAATTCATAATTTGGTTCGCATCTCTGTGTTCAAATTAATTTTAAAGAATTTTTTTATAACAATCAGTATATTATTTTCAGTTTAATTAGCTCTCATCGATTTATTATTCGGTTCATTAGTGCATATCGGAGCGTCTGTAAAACGTTTAATTTGGTAAAATCAGCCAAACCAAACGTTCAACGATGCCATAAAAAGTTTTTGTCGAACTAATCACAGTAGAATATATTGTAAATTGGTAGATTTCATTTTATTTTTAATGTTTACTTGTACCTATTCGTATTGGCAATGCAAGGAATTGCGTTTTTTTAGCAAGGAGTATTTTAAAATAATGTTATTATTTTATTTATTTATTTAATATTTTAAACGATATATATTACAATTCAATTTATTTGCTTAACAAATCTACTTTGAATATATCTTAATACTTGCTACGCTATTCTTCTCTAAAAAAAACTAAGCTCTTGTGCTTGGAGAGGCACTTACTCTCATTTTTTGTTGTTTATAGTTATGAATGATTTAGTAAATGAAAAATAGTATTATTTATTTTGTATGTGTGTGTGTGTGTGTGTGTTATTTTTAGACACTGGATTATTATAGCAATGGGTGATACATATTATGAGTATCTCAAAATGAGAGGAAACATAATTTCAAGGTTGAATAATTTCAATTTTCGTTTAAAGAGAACACGTAGAATTGACCAAAAATTATTATGCTTTGAACTTTATCAGACATCTTTGAAATTTATTAAAACTTGAAAATAATGATAAAGAAAGCAAGTTAATTTAATCATTTTAAGAGATAAATCTTAAATCTTGTTTGAATTATAAATGGGTTCTGCCAAAAGAGGGGGAACGATCATTAACCTCAAATAAAATGAGCATTGTTTACAAAACACAACGTTATTTAACTTTTTCTTTTATACAACAAGCAAAGATCATATCAAGTTTAACACAAATTACATAAAAAAATACCAATGATAAACATTCTGTATAATTATGGGAAACTGATAAATGATCTACCGCATACTAAAAGACGTAAAAACTGTATTTTTTAAACATATTGCAAGTAAATGTGCAATTTAGAAACCTATTATAATTAGCTTAATGTGACTTTAAGGCCGTTTCATTGATACATAGTTTACGAGCATTAAATAAAATTAAATTTTTAACCACACTATTTGATACTTCGAAAACTTGAGGTGAAAGTTTATGGTTTAAACATATCGCTCACTCCTTTTAACAACGTCATATATCAAAAAACTTGATTTTTCAGGAGATCGTTTTTAAAGTTTAAAAATATAACAAAATGTATTAAAAATAAATATCAAGCCACTTATTGAACTTTTTACTGTGCAACAGATCTTTTTAGGTAAAACCTGAATGTTTTTTCCCCATTTGAAAAATATTTAGTATATTACAAAAAAAAAATTAAACAATACCTTTTCTTCAAAATGCAAAAACATCACATTCTGCCGTATAGCGGGTAAATATTATGTTAAAAATATGCCGCTTTTGCTGGGATGTAGTACATTTTCTGGGTATTCCGAAACGATGCACTGAAAATTTTCGATTTTTGATATATGACGTTGTTGAAAGGAGTGAGCGATATATCTCTGATGCTAACTTCTTCTTCTTCTTTTTGATGGCTTTTCACCCATCTTGGGTGTTATCGCCACTCTGATGCTAACGAAGAAATATAAAAAAAATATCAGAAATAATATCGGAACCATCCACATGTGGGTACGATTTTCAATACATCTGGAAGTATGGCTGATTGTAGCGGCATCATTTGAAAAATTGGTGAAATATTTATTAAGCTTGTTCCGTTTGATATATGTTTCATATCAAGAGGAGACACCTATAATGTTGACATCTTATCCATAGGGTGAATAATCCAGTGACTAATTTAGCAGATAATATTAATATTGGTTTAATATACCTGTTATTTTTTATGGTTTTTATTAAATATTATTACTTAATTATTAATAAAAAAAAACGATTTTGCTTATTTAGGGCTCCGTAAAATATTTAGTATTTCAAAGGGTTCCGCCAATAAAATAAGCTTGAGAACCACTGCTTTAAGGTGTAGTATACAATCCCTTAAGGTTTAAATCGATATGTTGCATACGATACATACTAAATTGGTGCCAAGTTACGGAAGCATGTCTCAATTTTTGCGATGGCGACGTTTAAATTAATCAAAATTAAAATTGATTGAAATACAGACCTCCGGCTGTGAAATTTCGCAATGTTAAATGCATTTAATTCCTTTTAAACACAAGGAAACTGTTAATCAAAATCTCTAATTAATTTGCACGTTACACGTATAATACCAGCATTGGCGTAGGAACTCGAAAAATACGATGAGAGTTTTTAAAACGAGGTCAAATTTAATGTTAATTTTTTCACGTATAATCTCTCTACACAAAAAATGGACGTAATTTTTTTTGTTAAACTTTAATATTAAATTTATGAATGTTGCATTGTTCATTCTTCAAGTTCTTCATTATAAACATAAAATGAGAAATAATAAATGGTTGTTCGCTTTTATAACATTCCATTAATTCTAAAACAAGGGTATATTTATTTTTCTCAAAAGATGACGAATTTAAAAATAACGGAAAATTTATTTACTTTAAAAAAAATATATATATATATATATATATATATATATATATATATATATATATATATATATATATATATATATATATATATATATATATATATATATATATATATATATATATATATATATATATATATATATATATATATATATGTATATATATATATATATATATATATATATATATATATTTATATGCCTTCAATATTCTCACGAGTTTTACATAATACAAGACTAAATTTGGTACAATTACTAAATTTCAAATTTATACACTTGTTCAGACTTTCATACATATATGTATATTAATATATAAAATTAATAATATTAATCAAACTCATGCTTGCGAATTTCTTAAAAAAAAACTGAGATCCAGAGAGTTCTCTTATGAGAAGAATTTTCAGACACATTATTCCAACAAACATGAAGATGTCTGAGTATTTACAAGGCTTACGGCCTGTACAGCCTGGTTTAAGCGGGTATCATGGGTCGACTGGTGAATTTGATACGTGTATAAAGTGAACACTTAAACTAACCTACTTAGATAGACTTCCATATTATTCTTCGTCTATGTTGAGATATCAAAATATAAATAAATATATAACTCCTAATGGATTTAATCAAGACTTTTGAATAATGATTTCGACACTATCAAAATATTGCGAATCATTGTATCCATTATACCTACTAAATTATTTTTTCGTCTAAAATTTATTAATGTCAATTCGTTATTTTTTTACCTACGTGAATATAAACCAATTTCACTTTTACTAAAATTATCCATTACTACATTCAAATCGATAAAATTACTTTGAATATCACTTTCTTGATCAGTCGAATTGAGGGAATTCCTATGCAGCTCCGGAAGTGAATTAATGTATGACAATATGGTCAGAAGTCGCTGGTCACCGAACGGAGAAAGCCCATAATTCAGCCGAACGTCTAGTGCTAAGAAACCAGTGAATAATCTAGCTAACTAACCAATATGATAATACTAATATGAAAGTTATTAAGATGGCAGTCAAAGTCTACACAAATTGGTTTAAAAAGATTGCGTAATTGAGAAAAGTTTTAAATAAGACATTATAATTTGTAATACGTGTTAGTTTACCTTCGAAAACTTATGAACGCTTTGTGGCTCATCGCTACAATGATAGAACATTGTTCAAATATAATCCATTTTATTATATAATAATATAATAAAACCCTTATCCGCACCCCAATGGTGCATAGGGCACTGTGTCTTATAAACGCAGTGTTATCATGATCGTTTTACTTATGTATAATGATAACACTATCATGTAACCAATATTACATGATAGTGTTATCATGGTAATATTGAATAAATATTACAGTGAAAAAATCACTTATATTTATTTTTACCCCCCTTGGGAATCGAACTCGGGACCTCCAGAACGGTAGCCGAGCGTGCTGACCATTACACTACGGAGGCGGACAAAATTATATTATATATTTACCAATATAGATAGGAGCAAGTAATTATATTATTTTTTATAAAATTAAACAACTTTGTTTTAACTACTTTTTTATTTTTAGTAAACATTAACCTACCAGTTTCGACAAGAACCTTGTCATCATAAGGGTTTATTTAATTCTAAAACATTAAAATACTCATAATTAATTACATTCCCTTACCAAAAACTTCCACACACTCCGTAAAAAATCCTAAAATGAAACCGGTAGGTTAAAGGGTACCAATAATAAAAAAGTTGTCTAAACAAAGTTGTTTAATTTTATAAAGTTAATAAAATGTGCCAAAGTATCTGCGAAAAACATTCAAGAAATGATTATATTAATGCCCATTAATTATTAATCTATACAGCTGTTAACGGATTATGTAGAATCAACATCAAAAGAATCACTCTTTATTTTTTCAATTTCGTAAAACACCCTACTGAAAATGTTTTTTTTTGCAATAGGCCAGGGGAATGAAGAGTTTCGTGAATTGATTCGGCAGTCACTTTGTGGTTATTAATATCTTTCCATTTTTAGAGTAATTTGACAATGGCTAAAGCCCCTATTATCTGTGTTCCCACTGATAAAAAATAAAAATAATAAAAATAATAAACAGCTCCTACCCCCTCCTTATCCTTCAACGTCCCAAGGAAATAACTAAAAAAAGACTGAACTTCACAAACGGTGTTTGAAAATTATGCAAAATAACAAAAAACACGTGTCACAATAGATTTTAAGAAATAGTGGTATTTACCAAGTCAAATTTAAATTTAAAACGTTGAGTTATTTCATAGTTGATTCGGCAGTCAGTTGGTGATATCCAATCATTTTTAATTTTAATTTTACTCGATAAATACGACTTATTCTTAAAATCTTTTATGACATGTGCTTCGATGCAATCAACATTATTACAGTATAATAATAATAGTATGACAAGCGTTTCGATGCACTAAGAGCATCATTATCAAACATTACCAAGCATCAAAGACGTGTCAAAATGTATTTTAATTATAAGTATGAACCACGTTAAGTTTCAATTTTTCAATGGATACACATTATCATAAATTGATCATTCTTTCATGTTTTAAAATATGTATGTTCGCTTGAGACTTCCCTCTTAAGACAAGCATTTTAGTGAGGAGCGCAGCTAATCGTTCATCATAAAACAAGTCGATTATTGCTTTAGATTCGCTAATTACAGAAAGTTATTTATGTATTACTATTTTATAAGAGTTTTAGGTGAACAAGAATCAAGTATGATAATTAAAGATAATAATTAAAATAGCAACACGACTTTCTTGTTTACTAAATTACCTATATTTTACATATTCGTAAACTATCCAGATTTGAGACTTTTTGATGAATTTTATCACATATCATTAATATTTTAAAGTACCTATGCAAAATGTTTATTTATAGAGGATATTCTGAAAATTCTCTGGGGTTTTCCACCACAAATAAAAATAATATTATAAGACCGAGAAACAAACTAAATGAGCTGGTTTGTTATATTTAATAGTGACTAATATGTAGTTTTTTTCAATTATTTTCCATCAAACCACATAATTTTTTTCCAACAGACATCCTTATTTATCGAGATAATTTGCATAGAACCACTCATTATGATGAAGCTAAGAAGTTAGGTTTCTGGTACCGAAGTCAACAAATTATTTTTTTCATTAATTGATTCATCAGTCATATTGCTGTAAAAATCTTTAATTTTTAATTAAATTCAATTAATAAATAAGTAATACTTAAAATACAAATTCATTATTCCCTATGAAAGCAAGACCTTCATTGTAGCCAACTTAACAGAGATCTCGAAGTAGATAGTAATTTTTTTCTTAGATTTAATACTTTAATATTAGTGTAATCATTTCCTCTTTTAAAATTAGATATCCATGATGTTGATTTAAATAATTGTTTATATTTTCATTCAAAAATTCGTATTAATATACAATATAATGCAAAATTATACAACTGCATTCTGCAAAGTGCAACAAAACGAGATCAGACTATTTGCCCTTTCTCTAGAAACTTGTATGCAGTTCAACAATTCGACCTTTGTATATTTAAAGGTGAAGACTTTATAAAACACGAAACACAAAACAGGTTGCGTTACATCCATCTCGCGAAACCTATTATTTCACGTGTATATATTTAAACAAGAACTATTATTAACTTTTACAATACCTATGTGAATTATCTTATTTATAAAAGACATTCAGGCTCTTTATTCGTAAAATTTAATATTTGCAATAGTATGTAACATTTCATATTTTTATTTTAATATTTACAACCTTACTATACAATGGTCTAAAAAATATACATATGTTTATGTATGCATATACATATATACATACATATATGATCAAGTATTTCAAATACTTGAGAGTGGTCAGGCAAGGAGTCGAATAATCGGCGTGTATGTAAGAGGATATGTTTTGTTTTTTTTTTAAAGGAATAAGCCGCAAAGCTTCTATTTTAGATGCTTGTCTGCAGGTAGGATAGTAAGGACAGGGGAGGTAAATGTGAAAAATACATCACAAACACCCAGAACAATTGAAAATAAATCTTTCTTGAATTTATTTTGCAATTGGCGGGAATCGAACCCGCGACGCCAGTTTCTCAGTCGAGCGTCTACCCAACTACGCCACGGCGCCTGTATGAATGTGGAAGAGGCAAAGATTGTTCGCAGACAGATGGGTGTGGCGTTCTAATATCTCATGCGCACATGCACGACACTATCTTATTCTATCCTTTTTTAATCGTTGTATATATCTCTTTTTATGCACTCCTGTGGCGTTCTTATCTCCACGTTATATCTTTCTTCTCTCTCGTGTAACGAAATGTGTTTAACAAACGTGACGCGTCCTTGACATTTCACTTTCTATTCTAGTCTAATTATCGATTACTTACCGCCGCGTTAGAAGTTTTACTTAATAGAAAAATATAAATAGGGAAACAATAAACAATATTCTGCAGTCGTATAAAGTGATATGATTATATTTTCTAAGACACGAAAGACCTACGGAAGATATGTCTAACATTCCATTTCTAACTTCACACTCGGCTAGTTATTCTCCGTTCCGTTTCTACGAAACGTACTTAAAGTGTTCTCACACATTACTTTTCTTTTAAAAAAGATAGATATACCATTATACAAGTTTCAGTGTATAACTTACATTTGATATAATATTATACAAGTTTAAGTGTATAACTTACATTTCATATAACACTATACAAGTTCAAGTGTATAACTTACATTTCATATAACATTAAACAAGTTTAAGTGTATAACTTACATTTGATATAACATTATACACATGTTTTAGTGTATAAATTACATTTAATATAATATTAAGTGGTAGTGTATGACTTCATTTGATATAACATTCATGCGGTGTTTGAAAATGATGCGAAATGCATCGAAACACAGTCACAAAAGATTTTAAGAAATAGTGGTATTTACAAGGTAAAAAAACTTAACTTAAAAATTCTAAATTCTTATAATTTTTTGATATCTCATCAAAGATGAAGAAAAATATGGAAGTCTGGGCATTTACGGGGCTTACGACCGTCATAGGCTGGTTTAAGTGATCACTTTACACACGTGTAACATTCACCCATTCTACCCATTATTGACAACCACACTACTCAAATTCTTGGAAGTTCTATATATATGAACCAATTTAGAAACCTTGTTCATGAACCACTAGAACTTCACTAGAGACATCTATTGGTGAGATGTAAAGAAGCTTTTTATTAAGCAGAAACTCTTATATTAGTATGTGAGATCCGAATCCTGGATTATAATCACACACATGAGAAACGCCAGAAAATACCATTTTCATTTTTATTATTAAGCTTATAATTTGACCAGATAATTTATTTACAACATTTTGAGTGTGTCCAAATACTTGTTCACAAAATCTGGATTATCTCCAATTACAGGAGTTATTTTCATATTATTGTGAATTGGTGAATGTTACACGTGTGTAAAGTGATCACTTAAACCAGCCTATGACGGTCGTAAGCCCCGTAAATGCCCAGACTTCCATATTTTTCTTCATCTTTGATGAGATATCAAAAAATAATATGAAAATAACTCCTGTAATTGGAGATAATCCAGATTTTGTGAACAAGTATTTGGACACACTCAAAATGTTCAATATTCTTCGTCATCTATTATATATTGAGATGTGAAAATGTAAAAATAAGTAGAGAAGCCCAGATTTATGAACAAGGATTATGACAAATCTAAAAATGTTTTAAATAATTTGTCTATTTGAGGTATGAGAATTTAATAAAGTCAACATCGTGCACTTTTGGTAAGACAATAAATTCTATTACTTCACTTACGAAATGATATCCATTGTCAGCGCTTATCTCACGGTAGGTGTACGTACTCGTGGATTATGCATAAACTTTTTATAACGTTAGGGTTTCCACAACGGCCTACAGCGCTGTATGTTTAGTTCTGGCATATCAAAGTTTGCAGATACCAATACAATACATGTTTCTAGAATTGAGCAACAAATGTAAAGTAATCATTGTATTGTTTCTGATTCTATCCGGTTTCTCATTATCGAAGAATGGGCTTTTCCGTCCGCCCACAAAAATGCGAAGAATATTATTTATTCAAATGTATAATAGGTTTTGGCTAGACTCGAATTACGCGATGGCCTTAGATCGCATATTCTCGTAATTTAAACAACATGATTTATTTTATTTTATTTATTGTACAGAATATATATTAACGGGCTTCTTGCTAAGAGGCAATATCTTCCAGCTAATTAAAAACATTTTATTTATTGTTTCAGCATTAACTTTGTGGTAAGACATGTTACAATGATTAAATAAAACACTTGTTTTTTACCACTTGAGTTTTATTACAGACTACATGTTTCAGAAGTTAAACTTCCATCATTCAGGTCTGTATAATAACTCATTATACAGACCTGAATGACGGAAGTTTAACTTCTGAAACATGTAGTCTATAATAAAACTCAAGTGGTAAAAAACAAGTGTTTTCTTTAATCATTGTAATTAAAAACATATTTTGTATTTTAGAACCATTGTTAACTTTGTGGTATGGCAATATAACACTTTCATTATTTTTTTGACATCTCAACACAGATGAAGAAAAATATGGAAGTCTGGGTATGGAAGTATATTTATAGGGCTAAAAGGCCTGGTTAGTGATCACTTTACACACGTGTAAAATTTATTCATTTTTCTATTATTGACAACCACACTACTCTATTTTTTGGAATGGAATGATAATTCATCTCATAACACTAACGAAAGCTTTTATTTAGCACAGACTAAAAATAGGGTAAACCCACACTTCCATATTCTTCTTTATCTGTGCTGAGATGTTAAAATGTAAAAATAACTCCTTTGTGCAGAAAACCCAGATTTGTGAACAATTATTTAGACACACTCGTTGTAAAGAACGATAAATGTTTCATATTTTCAAGTCGAGACACCTATAATATTGATTTTGTCCATAGGGTCTGATAATAATAACAAAGAATGAAAAATTAGCTATTTTTTTAAAGTCCGGTATTCGTTAAGTCACAAATTAATTTTCTCTTAAACCAGGTAACATTTTACGTAATCGATCTTTATCTCAAAACACCGTTTTTGCATTGAAAAAATAAGTTTTTCTTCGAAATAATTATATGGTTTTGAAAATAAAAGAGTTATTGAAAGGTAAGGAGTTTAAAAAAATGTATAAAAATATTTTTTCTTTACATGTTCTAAAATGCAAAAAAATCCAATATTCATTCATTAAAAAAATCGGTCGTGGACACACACGTGCAGCCATGACCGCGGGTGAACGGATTCTGATTTGAACTCTTGAGACAAGTTCGAGATCTCAGCCTTAATAATTGCATCAATGAATTCGCAGTGAGTGAATCGCGCAAACGGAATGCAACGGCATTCACTTCTGACGGGTAACAGGCAGTTCCATGTATTACAACGCGGACCAAGGTAACTTGTACGTTGACTACAATACCAAGTACGAGCAACTGAGAACCGCACTACGCGGATGCTCTTCCGCCGATCGATCAAGGACACGAGGAAAGCGATAAACCTCGCTAATGCCTCGAGAAATATATTTGACTTATTTGCTTCAGCAAATTGTATGATCAATTCATTTGATTTATTGTCATGATGCAATCTTACAACCTGTCAAAAAGAAAATTTGTGAATATAATCAAAAGTTTACTTATTATTTATTGACATCTCATCAAAGATGAAGAAGAATATGGAAGTCTGGGCATTTATTGGCATTCCGTAAATGCCCAGACTTCCATATTCTTCTTCATCTTTGATGAGATGTCAAAAAATAATATGAAGATAACTCCTGGAATTGGAGATAATCCAGATTTTGTGGACAAGTATTTGGAAACACTCAAAATGTTGCCGAAATTTATTCATTAAACTTTTATAATGAAATTAAATATTCCAGTTGGTCGAGATTTATTTAATGATTTGCACTTGACATTCGGTAAGCAATGTTAGTGGTAGCACGGATTTCCGTTTTGGATGTTCCGTTTTTCCGGGACGAGTGGGCGTTTAGATTATAGAGGTATTCGGATTTGCAGGGATTTGAATTATAGTAGTCAAGTTTGACTAAATTAAAAATAATAAAAATAAATACCTTGGTATTTTACAACCATTTTCCTACGTATAATCGATCTCCAGGTGCGGACTTAAAATATGTGGAATGAATAATAAATAACTCGTGTTACAAAATGTGATTACCCAACGAAATGTCGATACACGTATAACTTGTCGCGAACGATTCGCAGGTACGCCAGCAGTATGTTACATAAATGCGCCGATGAGAAGAAAAAACCCGACACCTGTAGGCGCTCCGTGGCTGTAATTATGAACGCGATATCTATATGAGTCCAGCTGGCATGCCTTTTAAAATTATATTATTTATATACATCGATTTTTATCCAGGGACTGACAATGTGTCAGGGCCAGATTGAGGAATTCCAGAGGCAAGTGTGAACCAGAGGAAACGTTCGTCCAAGGTTCTACAATCGAGGACGGATTTATTTATCAATAACCAATATCTAGATTTTCATAATTCTGTAGCGTTTATCATGAATAATGACTATTTTCAACAAAGATGAAGAAGAATATGGATGTTTGGACATTTACAAGGTTTACGACCTGTCATAGGCTGGTGAAGTGATCACTTTACATATGTGCAGCATTCACCATTCTCTGTACCCATGTGTGACAGTCACAATACTCATTTTGAAATTCACCAATCTCATGACGCTTTACGTTTGAGTTTACGGGTACCATCTACGTTTAGTTTGAGAAAGCGTTCATTTAGCAGAGACCCTTTTATTTAGACATTCGCAAAATTCGAACCGGATTATTTTACAAACTGGGTGGTACTTAACAAACATGATTTTAAATTTTTGAATACTCTCCTTATCATTCATCGTTCACTTGGTGTAATACCACTTTAAAGTGGTATTACATAAAGTGTACGATGAATGATAAGGAGAGCGTTATAATACCATACTACAAAGTTAAGAATGCTTTTAATAATCAAAAAAAAATGTACAGCTTCATGAAATGCAGTTCTACTAAGAAATATTACTACAAATCTCAAATCCAATATTATTAAAAGTCAAATTAATTTATCGACACGATATTTATATTTTATACATAGATATGACGTTCGTTATTCAAGCCCCGGTCCCGCTGCTCATCTCGTATGACGCCTCATCACAAGAGGTTCAAGAAAGTGAAAACCGCTTTTATATAACTCTTTCTCATCCGGCGGTGATCTCTTATGCCTCTATCGATTCTGGTACGAGCAGTTTTCTCACCGAGAATTTATTGCAAAATACTATTTATATGACCAACGGTTCTCAAATAATTCTCTCTTATTTGGGTCACATGGTCGAAACGATGCGGTATTTTATTATTGGCAAATCTTGGCTGAATTATTAGATGCTCATTTAAAGTTTTATCTTGGTATTTTCAATCAAAATTTATGTGGTCTCCTGAATGTCGAGTATTGATGCGCAATTCCTCATCATTTCTATCGGTTCTGAACCAAATTTAAGGCAGAGTTTAATGAGGACACTTTCAACTTTTTTTGGAATTATAAAAAAAAAATACACTAATACATAAAAAGTATTAACACTAGTACATATAAATATAGGTGGAAATTGAAATCGCAGGAGGCTAATCCCTCTTAAAAACAGGGCACAAGGCCTACACCAAGAAGAAGAGAAGAATACATGAAAAATATTTGAGTTCATTAATGGAAACAAGACTAGTTTCGAAAACTACAGATGTTCTCGAAACTAGTCGTATTAATAAACCCTAATAATAGTGGATTTACAAGTACTTTTTTTTAATTACTAAAATCATCATGTTATTCCACAAAATTTAATGCCGAATCAATACATGTTTTTACGGTCTCTCTATTTTGTCGACTGTTGTCGAACTTTCCTAGTTAATATAAAAAATATGAAATAATTTAATTAAGTTTGTGGGCTCGTAAAAAAACTGTCTAATATTGTAACAAAGTTATTTAAGTAATTTAAACGTTATGTAAAGCCTTTTGGTTACCTAAAGAACAATTGTGCATTTTGCAGTCCAAGGAATGAACATTTCAAACACATCTAGCATACGTTTTTCTTCCTCCGGGCCCATATTACCACTCCATATAATACAATGGAGAATACCAGCGTTTTCATTTAAATTTTCGTTTCCTCATTTTGAACTGATCTGAATCCGCTTAACATCCTCCATCATCAGAAATGATTGCACCCAAATAGTCTATGTATTCAAACAAATAATAATAATAATAAAAACCTTTACTGCACCCCAATGGTGCATAGGGCACTGCTTCATATAAACGCAGTGTTATCTCGATCGTTTACACATGAAGGGAAGGTGATCAGCCCTCCACTTCAGGTACCAGTCCAGTGCAATATTGAATAAATATTAGAGTGAAAAAATCACTTATATTTATTACACCCCCCTGGGAATCGAACCCGGGACCTCCAGAACGGTAGCCGAGCATGTTGACCATTACACTACGGAGGCGGACAAATGCAAATGAATAATAATGCAAATAAATAATAATAATAAAAAACAAAATTAATGTGTGAAAACGATTCAGGAAATCAAACCCAAGATGTCATAAACAGTAAGTAGCCAGAGGCTACAACTATAGTAGTGATATGCTAATTCATTAACTGATATTTCAACACATTTTGTGAAAATTGGAAATAAATTTATTTAGTTGGCTCAAAAATACCGAGACGTATAAAATATTATTTATAACGTACATCGTACACAAACTTACATTAATATAACGTAATCCAATGATATATTTATTGCAAATTAAAAATTAATATGGTGCAATTTGATTCGTGCGCAATTAGACCATACTGAATATTAGGGCTTCTTTTCATCACCATATATAAATTAATAAAATAATAAAATAATCATAATTTCCAGAAATAGTAATATTTTATGAAAGTTATATAATACCAGTAAACTAGAAGTTTTATTATTTTAAGGGTTGCATTTTGACCTGCAATATATTTTGACAAAAAATTATTAGATAGACTGAAACTTACCGGTCGCATATTCATAAAAATGTCCTTAGCGCTTGTAGCCATCCTGGCAATAAAAAAATCGACGTTTTTTTAAAACACTAAAGAAATCACAGCATGGCAACAGTTATACACATGACACTTTGCTGCAGAAATACTCGTCACTAATTATATCCTTATTTGTGTATATCCTTGTTAACAAATTCACCCACTGTTTGTTCAGCAAACACTCCCGAGGGCGCACTTATGGTTAAAGAGAATATTTTAGTAATTTCATTAAGGAAATTGTAAAATTCCAGCTGCGATTGTCTTTATTTTTAATGTTTTTATTCGATTTTCGTATCGATGGCCACATTCACGCTCGCGTCCTAAAGAATACTGATCTTGAATAACTCGAAGACCGAAAAATCGCTTTCTATCCATAAGAACTCCGCGTTAAAACTACAAGTAATAGTACAAAGAAAGTAAAAACAAACCACCTCGCCAAAAAATCTCCAACAACCCATTCGCCATTCTCTCTCAAACTTTCACTTCCTATATAGTGGCTGTTTCTGAAACGTTCACTTGCAAAGTGTATACGAGGTTGTATCATTAAAGTAGACGTGATAATATTATATCTGGAAAAATAAAAACACTTTATATAAAGGTACAATTCATTGTTCAGTCTTCGTTTTGATTTGATAAGAAAATAGTATATTTTTGATACTTGTCGTATTAATTTCACGCTATGATAGGCGTATGGAAGCTTTGAAGGAATTAGTGAATGTACTGCACATACTAGATACTAGATATACAATATAATAATACCTTCATATACTATTTTATTATTCAATACAAAAGTTGTATTAAAATTATTGAAAAGGTTTACACCGTATTTTTACTCGTTTTTTTACATATATATCGAAATGAATTATAGTATGAATTATTTTATTAATACGAAAAAGAGGCATGTTTTTTGCAAGTGAATTGAAAAGACTATGTATTGAGTTTCTGTTTTGTATTGGCATATTGTTACACTTTTAATTGATTTATTTTTAAATCAAGTACGCAATAAAATAAACAGATTCGACTTAAATGTAGTTGAAACTATTTTATTAAATGTAGAGATGTGCGGCAAAACAATATATGATAGATGTTCGAATGGTGATACATGGAAATAATGCAAGGCTAAGATAAGCATTATCGATAAAAGAATATTAAGAAAGGTGTATGGAGATGGTTTAGGCATGTGAATCGAAAGAGTAAAGAAATATTATCGTTACTTCACAAACATACATGTTAGAAATGAGTGCTTTATGTTTTATTTCTTTTCTATTTAACATACTACGCCACAGCAACACTTACCTTATAGGCGTTGAAATAGAAATGTATTTATATTTTTATTATCGCTGAACAAAATAACGTACAAAATTTCTTAGTGATAGCAAATCGAGTGTTCCAGCAAACAATATTTTTTTCCCATTTTAGAATTCCTAATTTAGATAGATACCTACCCTGGTTGAATGTGCCCCATGGCTGAATGTGCCTCCTTTTCCCCTACAGCAAGTTTACCAAAAAAACTTATTCTGCAGGGTGCAACCTTTTCATTAATAAATAACTACTACCACCACCACGCCGTTTCCCCTCAGGTGTAAGCAGAGAGGATGGAACGCCGCAACCTTTTGTCCTGACATACACTCCAAGCTTCTTTGACATCCATACATCTATTCATACATGCCCTCCGATTGCGCAGACTTTTGACACCACCAGATTTTAGATTCTCAATGATCTGGTCGTGCCAAGCGTTTTTCGGCTATTCTCGTTCTGTTTTCCTGATCATATTCGCCAAATATACTTTCTCAGTCATTCTCTCATTATCCATTCGCTCCACATGTCCGTACCACCTAAAATAACTCTTCTTAATCTTTTTTTTCTTTCACCGTTTCTATTCATTATTGTTATTCTTATTTGTTTATTATTTTTAATTTCATTGTATAAAAAAATGTTGTAAAACATATATGGCTGAAAACAAGTATTGCACCCACCACTTAATAAACATGAATAAAGAGTTATTATTATTATTTTCGATTATCCCTAGTTCAACCTGATATTGATTTCCAATATCTTCGTTTTTAATTGTCATACAATGATTTTCCACTACTCGAATGGTTAAAAATATCGACATCAAAAAGCCGTAGTAACGGTATATCTAGATTTTCCTAGATTTACGGTTTTCACAATTGACTATACTAACCCACTGGCAGCCGGTGAGGAATAACCAGTTGGTCAAGAAGCTGCCACAGCAGCCTTTCTTGCGTGCGACGCAAGGACGTCTTCTTTGTATTCATGTTAATGATTTTACCATCGTTTAATAAACAACTCCAATGAAAGTGAAACCTGTCTTATCGCTTAACTACGGTATATTTTCTCGCCATTCTATAGATTCCATATTAATTTGTGTATATATATATATATATATATACATATATATATATATATATATATATATATATATATATATATATATATATATATATATATATATATATATATATATATATATATATATATATATATATATATATATATATATATATATATATATATATATATATATATATATATATTATATATATATATATATATATATATATATATATATATATATATATATATATATATATATATATATATATATATATATATATATATATATATATATATATATATATATATATATATATATATATATATATATATATATATATATATATATATATATATATATATATATATATATATATATATATATATATATATATATATATATATATATATATATATATATATATATATATATATATATATATATATATATATATATATATATATATATATATATATATATATATATATATATATATATATATATATATATATATATATATATATATATATATATATATATATATATATATATATATATATATATATATATATATATATATATATATATATATATATATATATATATCTACAGAGAAAGAGATAGAAATATATGACAGAATGTAAGATTATCGTACACAATCCCTGGAACAGGTGCAAGAATTTTTATATCTAGGAAGCATGTTTACAAGGGATGGAAAAGTGGATAAGGATATTGAGAGAAGAGTGAATGCAGAAAATAGAATAAATGGTGCTTTGAACAGAGTGATTGCAAATAAAAATATCCATGGAAGCCGGTTCACAACGGCGTGCTGGTACCGACACTAATGTATGAAAGCGGAACATGGAACTGGCAAAGGAAGGATGAAAGCAGAGTGAACGCTGTTGAAATGCGCTCTCTCAGACGAATGCGTGGAAAATTATTGTATGACAGAATTAAAAACGACGATGTAAAAAATTAATGTAAGGCTGAACAAGGAATAATTGGAAAGATTAGGAAGAGTTCTTTAAGGTGGTATGAACATGTGGAGCGAATGGACAACGAGAGAGTGACTAAGAAAATATATGTGGCGAATGTGAGAGGGAAAACAGAACGAGGACGACAGAAAATGACTTGGTACGATCAGATCAATCAAAATTTAAAATCTGGCGGTGTCAAAAGTCTGCGTAATCGGAGGGCATGTATGACTACATGGCGTAAGTAAAAATGTAAATGCTAATTGGTTCAAAATCTCCATTCTCCGATTAAAGATTCTTATTTATACGTTATTTTTGTAAAAATATCTCCTAAATGAACCCAGATTTGTGAAAAAGTATTTGGACACACTCAAAATGTTGTGAGCATCTTCTTCCATCGCATAGATCCGAGGATCTGTTTGTTCCGTTATCCATCTCTTGGGGACTGCCAGCTGTCCCACCATAGTTTGGAGGTCTTCCAGGTGGTCTACTTCCGTCTAGGTTCTCTTAAAGAGCATCTCGGGCCAGTTTATTTTCTTGCATTCTATTGAAATGGGCATTCCAGAATCGTCTTCGCTGTCTTTCCCACCTGACTATATCCTCCGTACTCCATATTTTTCGAATTTCCGTGTTCCTTAACTACTCTCTTAACGTGTTTCCGGTTATGCACCTAAATGTCCTTATATTTGAAGTCCTTAGAAGTTGTGAGTATAAGTTTGTATAATTTACTGCATACAAGAGAGTGTAATGTGTGCATATTTTAAGTCCCTTGTAAGGTGCGTTTGTTTTCTAATGAAAAATGTCAGTATAAGTAATATAATCGCTGGCAAGTAGTATAGATATCGTAGGTTATGGTGTTCATGACGAGAATGCAACTTCAGCGTACTTGGGAGCGAATAGCAGAATGCGAGTGAAAGGACTCAGTCTGAGACCAATACGACATCGGCAAACGTGATTCGCGTTCCTAACCATGAAGTGTGGCCTGTTGAGGCAAGTATACACCAGGGGACATTGACAATATATTTATTTTATTTTATTTGTCCGGGAATTGTACAGCTTTACATTTAAAAAAGTATATAATAAACAAAAGTTACATTAATAAAAATAAAGCCAATTAAAAAATTCCACATTTATGTTTCAATAACTATTAAAAACATTCAGGGATAAAAAAGGGTATGGTATAAAAAATTGATTTTACAGGAAGAAGAAGGAAAGGAGAGGAATTAATGAGGGTGGTTTAAGGATTTTTTTTTCTTTGTAAGAAGTTTAAAAATAAGAATATATTTATAAATATACACACATACACACACACACACATATATATATATATATATATATATATATATATATATATATATATATATATATATATATATATATATATATATATATATATATATATATATATATATATATATATATATATATATATATATATACACACACACATATACATACATATACATATACATTACATTTACAGAAAAAAAATTGTCATGCTCCGTTCACCCCCCCCCCATAACATAACTAAGGTTATTGGTGGAGAGTAAAAATAGTATGACAACTTTCTACTAACCTCTTTTTTATTGTGGCTATGCTTTTTCCAAAAATATCAATGTCATTAAATGTCTTGTTGTAAGTGTTCATGATTCTGTTTAGGGTGGTATTTTGTAAGAAGACTGTGTTGCACTTTGGTACATGAAGAAGGTGAGTAGAACGCTTAAGACTTTGAGGTACTCTAAGGTCTATGTATTTAAGAATAATATTCCCGAAACACTCGATAAAAATCAATCATATTGTGAACCCGGAAAAAAAATGTATAACACTTACTCTAGGCAACTAGAAACTGCTGAAATGCGAATGCTTAGATGGTCAGCTGGAGTGTCCCTTAGAAACTACGTAGCTTGGGTGTAACCAGCATCAATAGTAAGGTAGAGGAAAAGCAATTGAGATAGTAAGGGCAGATAGGACGCAGAGAACCTGATCATATTGAATCAGGCTATCACCATGGATCTTCCTCGAAAGACGTCTAGAGGAAGACTAAAGAATTCATGGTTGCTGCAGAAAGAAAACATTGAGTTGAGATGCATGAATGTGGGGTAGGTGAGATCTTAAATAAGCTCATATATTTTTATCACAAATTTATTTTCTTCCGATGCGGAAAAGATATAGTAGATGTGATTTTATTTACTTTATTCCAGTGTCCTCTCACGACAGAGAAGGAAATCTTTCTAAATAACTTAATACGGGCAGGAAGTCAATTCCCTACCCAAGTATCTACCATTATTTCTGATCCTAATTCTAGAATTGCAGTCATAATCTCTAAAATAATAAAGCTAAACACATTTATGTTTTTTTAATTGGCAATTTTTATTTTTAATACTTTTTATTATTATTTTGTTTGTTACAAACATAAGCAATTTTTATTTTTTAATACTTTTTTTATTATTTTGTTTGTAATAAAAATAAGACTTGTTCCTGAGTGAGCACTTGCCTTTATATGTAGCTAACAGTACTAAAGACCTACGTATACCTGTCTACCAAGCATGGTTGAAATGCACCGACATTAATACAGCGATCGAATTACAAGAATATCCGAAAATCAAACAGGATGCGAACGTTTGGATGTTGACCTGATCGCCAGTAAGATTTTGCAAACAAAACAAAACTGTCAGATATTTTATATAATTTTTAAATTTTGTTACTGAATTCATAAAATCAATTTAAGTCATATTATTTTTTGACATCTCATCAAAGATGAAGAAGAATATGGAAGTTTGGGCATTTACGGGGCTTACGACCGTCATAGGCTGGTTTAAGTGATCACTTTACACACGTGTAACATTCACCAATTCTACCCATTATTGACAACCACACTACTCAAATTCTTGGAAGTTCTATATATATGAACCAATTTAGAAACTTTGTTCTTGAATCACTAGAACTTCACTAGAGACATCTATTGGTGAGATGTAAAGAAGCTTTTTTATTAAGCAGAAACTCTTATATTAGTATGTGAGATCCGCTTAATAAAAAAGCTTCTTTACATCTCACCAATAGATGTCTCTAGTGAAGTTCTAGTGATTTATTAAGCAGAAACTCTTATATTAGTATGTGAGATCTGCTTAATAAAAAAGCTTCTTTACATCTCACCAATAGATGTCTCTAGTGAAGTTCTAGTGATTCAAGAACAAAGTTTCTAAATTGGTTCATATATATATAGAACTTCCAAGAATTTGAGTAGTGTGGTTGTCAATAATGGGTAGAATTGGTGAATGTTACACGTGTGTAAAGTGATCACTTAAACCAGCCTATGACGGTCGTAAGCCCCGTAAATGCCCAAACTTCCATATTCTTCTTCATCTTTGATGAGATGTCAAAAAATAATATGAAAATAACTCCTGTAATTGGAGATAATCCAGATTTTGTGAACAAGTATTTGGACACACTCAAAATGTTGTAAATCAATTTAAGTCATTTCGGGTATAAAATCACCTGTCTCAACGGCATTTGGCCTGACTCAAAGTAGGCCAGATTACTGGTTTTCATTATCATATAAATTTTCGAATTAATTAGATTATTCCATCTTTTCGTCAATCCTATAGCTTAGTTTCTTTTTGTGCAGTATGCAATAATTTCTACCGTTCTGTATACAAATTTGTGTATTTTCCTAAATTCATATTTTATGTAATGTCTCTTCTATTATGCTAGTTATAAAGTCATTTGTGTTTTTGCCTAGAATTTTCAGTCATGAATAACAAGGAATTAAACTAATTTTAAACATTAAGAGTAAATTCATTCACTAGTAGGTATAGGCTGTAAAACTTATAAATTTGAATATATTTTTTTGAGAAGTAAAAAGACTGTTGAAAGAAACAACCTGTTGCCCTCTTCAGGGTTTAATTTATGACTATATAAAATAATAACGTAATTTATGACTATATAAATAATATATTACTATGATCCACAAAGTTTATGCTTTCAAAATTCAAAATATATAAATTCGAAGCTTAAGTACTGCCATAATAATCCGTAGCTAGATTTCAGAGTCACTTGGATAGGTAATTAAAAAAATCGTTGTGTCGCAAAAAATCAAACCCATTCCCTGCAAAATAACGATTCATCAAGAAAAATATCATTTTGTTTTAGTATAACTGCTAAAAATATATAAACACATAATCTGGAAATAATCTTATACTTTCAAGTGATCCTTGGGTCATTCCAGGGTACACATTTTTTTCTGAAATTATCTTGTGAGTGTATTTTATTTATTTCGATTAGATTTACCTGGCATCAATGATATTTGACGAAAAAGAGTCGATAAAACATCCTATCATCTTCTCTTTTATATTTTTAACAATCTTATACAGTAATTTTATAAATTTATTTATCATCAGTGCTGTAAGTTCCCATGAAATGAACATTAAACTTTTAAAATATTTGAGGAACGAAAAGATAATTTTAGTAATTATTAATTTGTATGCATCACGAGAGTCCATCCTTGTTATTCCAAAAATGTTTCCAACATATTTTAACACATGACACGGAGATGAATATTCAATGCAAGAATGCTGAAATTGACCTTCAAGTTGTCTTCCTTTAAATGTCAAAATACTATCATGTTGACGTCATTGTCAGTGAAGAGAATCTCCCTATTACGTTATAGATGTATCACCCATTTGTTTGAGAACACTTAGACGTTTCCTTCTTCTTCTTCTTCTTCACTTTTTTGTATCGCGTCACAGCGGAGTATGTATTGGCAGCCTCTGACGAATGGTTTAATTCTGTAGTTGAGCTGCTCATATGCTTAATACTTTTCTCCCTGTATTGCATATTCCTTGGACTTCTTCTTAAAATTTTATATATATTCATCGTAAATATTCTTTATATACATATTCATATATACTAACATGTATATTCTTATATTTTCTTATGTGTCCGTAACTATTATATACGAAGTATTTTATTCTTTTGATTCTTTTAACATTTTTACTTGTTTGCAATTTTTTTCATTTCTGATACAATTTAATCCAAATGTATTTTTATTTTCGAACGTCCATAAATGTGCGAAAATTTTTATTTTTATTTATTTCTTACAATATGCATGCAAATAGAAAAAAAGTTTTAATTTTATTTCTATTAGCAGGCATTGACTGCAGTCAAAAATATAATAAAACCTCACGAAATCCCCAGAGTAAATGCTTATTTCAGTTTTTCGTTTGTTTTTATTCTGTTCTCTTTTCAGTTCGTTAAAATGCCATAAATGTGACTCTTTATAAATGTTAATAAATAATAATAAAAATCATTTGCGCCTAATAAAATGGCAATTGTTGGAGCATATCTGTTGACTTATAGGTCTCTACTAGGTGTTCATAACTTACAACATTTTGAGTGTGTCCAAATACTTGTTCACAAAATCTGGATTATCTCCAATTACAGGAGTTATTTTCATATTATTTTTTGACATCTCATCAAAGATAAAGAAGAATATGGAAGTCTGGGCATTTGCGGGGCTGACGACCGTCATAGGCTGGTTTAAGTGATCACTTTACACACGTGTAACATTCACCAATTCTACCCATTATAAGGGATATACTAAGGCAAGGTGATCACTCATGCGCTTCGGGGACCAATCCAGAGTAATATTTAATAAATATTGGAGTGTAAAATCGGTAATATTTATTTTCACCCCCCCTGGGAATAGAACCCGGGACCGTACGGAAGCCAAGCGTGTGGAACATTACACTACAGAGGTGATTTTTTAAAAATAATAAGTAAATAATCAAATTGAACTCAGTATCTCTCATATAAAATACGTGACTTTAGATTGGCGTTTCAATAATTTAAGTAATCTTGAGATATATTTTTTAATGAGTACGTAATAGATAATACTTTATCTAATCAGAATATAAATCAAAATATATATACGTGAACTCAATAAGCTGTCATCGCGTCATTTTTAATTGACAAATAAATTAGGTGTAAAGGTTGGATCGGAAGAAAAAATATTGAATTAGCAATTCGTTCACTCCTTTCAAGAACGTAAAAATCAAAAAACTTGATATTTCAGGATAACGTTTTTAAAGTTTAAAAATATAATATAATATTTTAAAAATAAATATCAAGCCACTTATTGAACTTTTTATTGTGCAAGAGATCTTTTTAGGTAAAACCTGAAGGTTTTTCTCCATTTGAAAAACATTTAGTTTATTTAAAAAATTAATTAAACAATATATTTTCTTCAAAATGCAAAAGCAACACTTTCTGCACTGTAGCGGGTAAAAATTAAGTAAAAATATACCGCTTTTGCTGGGATATAGTACATTTTCTGGGCATTCCGAAAACATGCACAACTGAAAATTGCCGATTTTTGATTTATGACGTTCTTGAAAGGAGTGAGCGAATTGTCAAAGCCTCATTTAATCAATATGTTAC
Source organism: Brachycentrus maculatus (assembly GCF_059751285.1). Classification (NCBI taxonomy): domain Eukaryota; kingdom Metazoa; phylum Arthropoda; class Insecta; order Trichoptera; family Brachycentridae; genus Brachycentrus; species Brachycentrus maculatus. The sequence continues at coordinate 1,645,803 of NW_028280931.1, read as the reverse complement.
TGTCATAAAGAAAAAATGGGTAAATTTGAAGTAAATTAAGAGTATTTGCATTTATTTTATAATAATTATTGACGCGGTGATTCCTTTATCATCAATTTATAACGGCTCGGTGATAAGTCTTGTACTCCAGATCTGAAAGAGTTATATTAATGGGTTTTATACCAATACTCGAATAAATTTGTGATTCTTGTAACTATTTATGTGTTCAAACCTATGTGCAAATAAATATCTAATCATATACAGAGAATAGCTTAGATACATGTTTTTTTCAAAGTCATTTTTCAATATAATGTACCTAAACAGTCATATCGATGTCCGAAAATGTTAATGTTATAATTTTTTATTTATTTATTAAAACACCTTTTTTATATTGATTTAAAGTGTTTTTCTTTCAAATAAATAAATGATTTTGAAACAAAAAGAGGTATTTTGAATGGTAAGGGGTTATAAAAAAAATATTGAAAATATTTATTCGACAAATTCCTATCACATCCTAATCAAATCGGCGTGAACCAAACGATCGACTTTTCCGACGGTCGGCCCGTTTCATGTTTAATCTGAAAAAACATAGCTGTACTAAATTATTAATATAATAAAAAGGTACATAATTCTTTGTTTGTTTTTGTTTCTCAAATGTTAAAACCTATGAGAAATAAATATCGAACAAAAAATTGAAGTATAAAAAGGTCAATGTAAAACAGAATTCTTTTAGATTCTTACAGCCTATGCCTCGTTTAAAATTGCGTTTTTATAAAAATCTCCATTGATTAAAGAAAAAAACTTGTACTTTAATTTATTACAGCATTATTTCTGTAATAAAATTCCTGAGCTCTTGTTCTTTGCCTCTGAAAAATGTCTGATGAAGGAGACGTGTGTTTTTTTTTTAAAAGGTCCTGAAACTCAAGCTTTTTACTGAAAAAAAATTCAAATATCTTTAAAATATTCCTTACAATGCCATATTTTATCATTTCTGCGAATTAAATAAATATATATTGTAATTACGCAAGCGCAAACATTGTTTCATCTAGTTGATTTTGAAAATTTAAAAAAAATATATCCGTGAAAAACGGTGCTGGAACGCCGTTTCACCGCCTTACACTGGAAAAAAACTTCTTTAATAATAGATTTATATTATCCACTGACACTTCGTGATGGAATTGCATTTTTAATTTATTATTAGATTAAAACCAATATTTTTAGCTTTTCCACTTTTTTATTTGACCAGCGACCGGGTTTCGTCGTTACCGACATCATCAGACTGATGATGTCGGTAACGACGAAACCCGGTCGCTGGTCAAATAAAAAAGTGGAAAAGCTAAAAATATTGGTTTTAATCTAATAATAAATTACTTCTTTAATAAATACTTATTCTAACAAAACATTTATTTAAATTCATAAAATATAAAACATTCATAAATAAACATTTTTATAAAATTTTATAAATGTTCAATTATTAAAATATCGCAATTTTTGGTAAATAATTAATAAATAATACATATTTTTCACAACATCCGTATAACCCCGTTAAGGAACCAATTTCTGTTAGTGGCTAATTATTGCAACATATAATTTTCATGGACGATTTGTTGAATTGTTCAACTAAGTTATCATTTATTAAAGATGAATACGACTTGTTATTATAACCTTAAAGATACGTTATCCGCAACATCTTTTACTTTGTCTTATCTTGATCGCAACTGATTTAAAATGATTAAAAAATTAGTCACCTTTTATGTGTTTTAAACACCCATTTACGGATTTACGCTGATAAAATGAATCTTTATAACTTACCATACGTCCCGGCTCGACCGGGATTGTCCCGGTTTCAAACACGGGTCCCGGTGGCGGTGTCCCGGCCGGTTTAGATTTAGATAGGTCCCGGTTTCCCGGTTTGCGCGATCACTGTATATTTATCTATTCTATTCTAATTGTGAAAAAACAGTTTCAGTAGCGCCGAAATTTTTACATGGATTGGACTATATCATGTATACGTACTTAAATCGGAAGAAATAGAGAGATATGCAGAAGCTAAAAAAAATATTCAATGATTATGCTTATAACACATTTACGCCAAATTTTTAAGCGTCGGCAAAAACAAACAGTTTTCTAGTTTAAAAGAATTTATTATTGGTCACAAATATTTTTATTTGTTTTTTTTTTTATCAAATTGTATTCGAAGTTGTTACACTCCTCAACAAAAGTAATTTTATATAAAAAAAATGTCAATATAAAAAAAACATTATATTTTTTGTTGAAAAAATGTTTCGCTTAACGAGTATTTCGTTGAACGAGTAGATGCTGGAAACGAATTATGCTCGTTATGAGAGGTTCCACTGTATTTTATTCCCTACGATTTTATTATTAATTTAATCTTCACAATATTTAAATCTTAATGAATGAAAAGAGGGTCGAACCTACAATTTGCTAACAATGTCATACTTGAAATATTCTCACAGACTAATTGTATATTTTAAAAAATAATGACGTTAGCAGTATATGTTCCAGACCATAGATTAAATAATTGATGCTACTTGTCAGTTACGAATACCTATGTATGTGTGTATTGCAGTAAGCAGTAAATATATTTATCATTTAAAAAGTTATTTTGTCTAATAATGTTGAGTTTTCTGAATATGTACTACAAAAACTAATCTTGGAGTTATAGAGATTAGCTATCAAGTTTTAGGTAATAATCAAGTGTCATCCAAATGACATTGCTACTCGCAATCACAAACAAGGATGTGCTTTACTCGACAGAGCATATTATTTTCATTCATTTTATAAATATTTTTTGATCAAGAAATATCATTCTTACTAAGTACTGTTCAGTGCTCATTTTGTACATATATATTGTATATATATGTATTAGATACTGTATATATGTATTATATGTATTAATTTAAAGGCTTCAGCCGTTCAATAAATAAATAAATATAAATATATATATATATATATATATATATATATATATATATATATATATATATATATATATATATATATATATATATATATATATATATATATATATATATATATATATGTATATATATATATATATATATATATATATATATATATATATATATATATATGTGTATATATATATATATATATATATATATATATATATATATATATATATATATATATATGTATATATATATATATATATATTTATATATTATTTTCGTTCATTTTATAAATATTTTTTGATCAAGAAATATCATTCTTACTAAGTACTGTTCAGTGCTCATTTTGTACATATATATTGTATATATATGTATTAGATACTGTATTTATGTATTATATGTATTAATTTAAAGGCTTCAGCCGTTCAATAAATAAATAAATATAAATATATATATATATATATATATATATATATATATATATATATATATATATATATATATATATATATATATATATATATATATATATATAAATATATATACATATATATATATATATAAATATATATAGATATATATATATATATATATATATATGTATATATATATATATATATATATGTATATATATATATATATATATATATATATGTATATATATATATATATATATATATATATATATATATATATATATATATATATATTATTTTCGTTCATTTTATAAATATTTTTTGATCAAGAAATATCATTCTTACTAAGTACTGTTCAGTGCTCATTTTGTACATATATATTGTATATATATGTATTAGATACTGTATTTATGTATTATATGTATTAATTTAAAGGCTTCAGCAGTTCAATAAATAAATAATTATAAATATATATATATATATATATATATATATATATATATATATATATAAGTGTGTGTGTGTGTGTGTGCGTGTATTTATCTCTTGTTACACACATCACTCTGGAAAAACTAATTCAATTTACTCTACATAAGGATTTTTACTAAGGTTACTAAAAGATTCTTTCCATGTTTATAAGAGTTATAAATTTTAATAAAAAATCTTAATATTCGTAATATTTTGTACAACCCTGGTTTAGCTTGGACCTTGAACGCTAGCTTGTTTATCAGTTAGTATAATTCAGAGAGCCGGGCGGCGTCTGCATCAATCAGACTACACCTTCCACCATGGTTAAAGCCAGGAAATACGTTCTTGTCAAGCACTTCAAGGGAGAGCCCAAAAAAAGTGACCTCAAAATTGTAGAAGAGGAGCTTCCTCCGCTTGAAAATGGCGGTAAGTTCAAAGTTATTTCGTTTATCAAGAGAGAATTTTTAACACTAATGATTTTTATTTATATTACGACTAGTTTCGAAAACGACAGATGTTTTCATCTTCTGGTACAAATTAAAACTATGTTTGAATTATGTTTTAATTTGTAGGAGAAGTTGAAAACATATGTCGTTTTCAAAACTAGTCGTAAATATAAATAAAACTAATTAAAGTGGTATATTCAAGCGTTTAATTTTAATAAAATAATCATGTCATTCCACAAAGTTAATGCCGAATCAATAAATAATAGAATTTTTAGTTTTCATCAGCTATCATAAATATAAAACGAACTGTAGCATTACTATCTCCGCAGCAACAGTTTTATTTTATGTTATACAAAAAATAGAAAGATACTTGATACTGCTTATTTTATATTTTGTGCATTAAAAGCATTGTTAACTTTGTGATACGGTAATATAACACTCTCCTTATCATACATTGTTCACTTTATGTAATACCACTTAAAAACTTCATGACTACTGACTACTACTAATACTACTTCATGACTATATGGTGAATTTGACTTCAAGTATGCTTTTAAAAATATTCCCATTGTGATTCCTTTATCTTCTTTCTCTCTCTTTCAAAGAATAATAATAAAAATTAAATTAAAAGGAGACAGTTTTCACTTTCAATTTCAACTTCATTTTTTTACATTTTACCAGATGATGGAATGGTTATTCCGAAACCGGTAGTCATGAAGTAGTGTTTTTAAGTGGTATCACACTAAGTAATCGGTGAATGAAAAGGAGACTGTTCTGCTTATTTTATACTTTCAGGCTGATTTGAGTGTATTTTTTAATCAGCAAAACGATTTATATTATAATACTTATTTTTTCATTTTGTTTTGTCCGCCTGCATAGTGTAGTAGTTAGCACATTTGACTACCATGCTGGAGATCCCGAGTTCGATTCCCAGGAGGGTAAAATAAATAAAAGTGTTTTTCGTTTCACTCTAATATTTATTTAATATTACTCTGGACTGGTGCCTGAGGCGCAGGACTGATCACCTTGATTTCATATAATAAACGATCAAATTAACATTGCATCACTTTGGTGCAGTGCCCTTTGCACCATTGTTTTTGAATAAGGGTCAGTAGTAGTAGAAGTAGTATTTTGATTTTGCACCAAGTGGAAATGAGTTATTAGGTACACAAGCTAGTATAAACTTTTCCTCCTGTTTCCTTTTCTATATAGCAGTAAATTATTATTTTCTGAAATAATAAAAATCAAATATTAAAAAAAAATCAATGTTTACCAAACAATATTCCACTATAGAACCCTTGACCGACTCAAAAAGTTCACAAAACCAGATTCCATATCGTTCACTCTTTTCAACAACGTTATATATCAAAAATCGTCAATTTGGAGTTGCACATGTTTTCGGAATGCCCCGAAAATTTACTATATCCCAGCAAAAGCTGCATATTTTAACTTATTATTCACCCGCTACAGGGCAGAAAGTGTTGTTTTTGCTTTTTTAAGAAAAGGTATTGTTTAATATTTTTTTTAAATATACTAAATATTTTTCATATGGAGAAAAAATATTCAGGTTTTACCTAAAAAGATCTGTTGCAGAGTAAAAAGTTCAATAAGTGGCTTGATATTTATTTTTAATACGTTTTATTATATTTTTAAACTTTAAAAACTTTCTCCTGAAAAATCAAGTTTTTTTTATATATGACGTTGAAAGGAGTGAGCGATATGTCTGGAATTCAATTTACAATATAAATACAGTAATGTTTTATCATTACAACAGTATTAGGGAATAGTATTATAAATACAATAGAATCCAATATCAAATAAACAATATAATATAGTATTTTCTATAAGAATTTAAAAATAAATTATTTGTTTACAGTAAGATGTAAATATAAATATAAGAGTATTTGATGTAAAGTAAGTGTAAATAATTATTTGTATTAGTTGTAATATAAGCTAACTAAAGAAAAAAATTCAGTACAATCTTGGAATTCATTACTAAACTGGAAGAGTTGACTGTGTTGTGTTAAATAATTATACATTGCTACTGAAAACTGCATGTCAGTGCAACTAGCACTTATGTACAGACATGTAATAGACATTGAATATGGGACCTTGGCTCATTTTTTTATTATTTTTAGAATCTCTAAAATACTTACTAATGATTTACTAATGACAAAAATTATGCTCTTCAGTATTTACATCGTAAAAATGCGTTTATTTTTATTTTTATTTTCACGTTTAAGAGGTTACAACAAACAACTTTATATCACATTTTAAAAGTTATAAATTCAATATATTATTTAATACGTTGTTGTTGTATATTTATTTTTTTTAATTAGCATGAATAAATTTGCACTAAATGGTCGATAATGATTCTAATCACTTTAATTATGTAAATGTAATAAAATATACCAAACTTGAAGATATCTTCTAAATCTGTACCCAATGGTGCATAGGGCTCTGCATAGTATGGAAGGTCATATTGATCATTAATTACACGAAGGCAAGTTAATATTGAATTTTTATTGTATCGAAAAATCTCCTATTTTGGACTACCTGGGAATCGAACAATAGACCTTCAGCACGGTGATCAAATGCACTAATCTACACAGGTGAACAATTACTATCATTCTAATGAATAATTTAATATGAAGGACAAAAACATATCTTTTATAATTTTAAATGATAAAAATATTACCAAAATAGGTAAAATTATTTTATAGATAGTATAATTACATCATAAAGATATAGCAATAAGATTATAAATACATATAATTTAACAATCGATGTCACATAAACATGACTTGTCGTATCTGTATTTTTCTGTTTCTTAAACTTGCATACTTCCAAATATCATAATAAGGTACTACATTGTGTTAAGATTGAACAAACGGTAGCCATTTTGTTAAAATTTGACAATTCTAGGTTCTTATTTACTGCTTTAATATTTTGTGCAAGAAAATAACAGAAAATTCCAAATCGTTCTCCTTTTAAGTAACATTTTGGCTTATCTGGCACAAAAATATAATACACTCTTAAATGTGACACCGGGCACTTGCAAATCTCCATTCGATGTTCATGGTGTCCAACTAGGTTGTCTTGACTCTAAGATTATTACTAGAACTGGCTAAAATCATATACGACCCCGCTTCCTCTACCTCTTGTCGGAAAAAGATTTTTGAACACTTATTTTCAATGGTTTTTCACTGACACTGAATGTCATCTACATAATATTATATAATTATTCAACATTCCTTTTAAGCATGTCATTACATAATTTATGGACAACCGCAAATGCAAATAAATTTACTGAATCAACATTTTTTTCAAGTATATATTTATGTTACTCTCTGACCCTGACCTTTGTATGTTGATTCCTAGCTGTGCATTTACAAGATTTATAATTGACCACACTTTTGTTCTTTTTTTCACTGAAACTTCTTGTCCATGATAAATGTACATTGGCGGCTTACTGCTATGAGTTTGGTGACTACGATATCTTTATACACGCCAAAATCAGACAAATGATGTTAGGTAAAATTATACAACTGTTTGAAATAAGTAGTCAGATACTACTTGTGCATAAATGTAATGAGGTACATATTTATATGCAATATTGTATATTTATAAAATTGTTAATTGATAAAAACAAGGAAGATATAGAAAGTAATAGCAGGTAAGAGTTTGGTGGGGGAGAGAGAGGATCCAAGGAAAATGATATGATAGACAGTTTGGATACCAAGGATAGATGATAATGTTTTAGGCGTTTCTTGAATGCCATCAGAGATGGTGCATTTTTCTCATGAAGAGTTAATTAATTCTATAGTCTGTCCACTTGGACAGAAAAGGATTTACTGAAGAATGATGTGCTACAACGAGGAATGGAAAGTGTTTTCTTGATCTGAAATGTATATAAAGTTTTCAACAAGATATTTAGGTAAATTAGGGTTGTAAAGTATATATTACAGAGTATAAAAAGATCAATAAATATTGTAATGACTTCGGTTTGTTATTTTTAAATTTCATCGGAAGAACTTTTAGTATTTTTATTGTGAACCTATCCTAGCCTAAACATTAAATTAATTTTCAGAATTTCTTTGCAAAGCCGAGTACTTAAGTGTGGACCCATATATGAGGCCATATATGATGAGATATCCGGAAGGCAGTGATATGATCGGCTCCCAAGTTGCAAGGTGAAAAAAATCACAATATTATTCTCTTATCAAACACTATATTCTTCTTATTCAAACAACGCTATTTACAGTCTATAATTACTTCAATGTGTTTTATTTATCTATTCAGAGTATTGAAATATTGATAAATTAAAAAAATATATAACTTATTTATAGTGTCAATTCTAAAAGTGTTATTTGCATGTTACAGATAACTTTAAATATTAAATTCATTTCACGGGTGGAAATTATAAGTATGTGTTGTGTAATCTCAAATTTGCTGTACCAATATTGTGTCAACTTAACGACTGAATTTTTTTTTAAATTCAAATATGTTTAAAACAATAAGATTAAATTATCTACACTATGTACTAGAAGTTGACATCTGTATGTCATTGATGCACAGGTATTAGTTTTAACAAATGATATTCAGGGTCATCAGGTCAATATGTACGTAATATTTACAATATTGTAAAAATAAAATGATTACATGTATTTCGGTAAAACAATCTCAGAAATGATTTATCTAAATGTGTTAATTTCGATACTTTATAAGCAGAACAAAACAAAATTAAAGAGTAATGTATGTACTTGTATATGTTGGTACCTATAAAACTTCTTCTTCGTGTAACTTGTGAGAATTTCAGTCAAAATATTATGTCAAATTAAAAATCAATAAACTTTTCCGAATTATTGAAAGATTTGTCAAAAGGAGTCGAATCAATCGGCGGGTATGTATGAGGAGATGCATGAAGCGCAGAACTGATCACATTAGCTTCAAACAATAAACTATCAAATTGACATTGCAACAATTCAATACAGTGCCCTATGCACCATTGGGTGCGGATAAGGGTCAACAGTAGTAAGTTTTGAGTAAGAATGCATATTTTTTGGGAATTACCCAGCGCCTAGGTGACTCAAAATTCTAGCAACAGGTTGAACAACATTCTATTATCGTTACCCTATTATGACTTCAACATTGAGTTTATTGCCTTTTCCTATATGAATGTATGTTTATGTTCAAGCTACTATAATTTCTATATAAAAACATGTTTATGTTCTCTCCTGTAAAGTAAGATTGAATACTAATTAGGCACAGATGAAGCCAGCAATAACATACATTATTTACACTCAATATAAAAGTTGAATTGAATTTACAGGATCGTTGACAGCAAGAACAGGGATTATCCAGTTGGCAAACTTGTGGTCTCCAATTACGGTTGGAGGGACTACACTATTGACGGTGGGAAAAAGTTTGATAAACCGTCAATAACCGTCCAAACCCACCTTGTACCTGACCTCGGGGAGCACCCCTCGTCACTAGCTCTTGGCGTTTTGGGAATGCCTGGGTAAGAAATTTTATCCTACTTTTTAAGTTTTTTACAATAATGTTAGTATATAACCACTCACCGAGATTATAGTCTACTGGTTTCAGGACGTACCCGTCTCTTAGTCAGGACACTAATAATTATTCATCCGGTTTAACATTTTGTGTAGTTGTATTGTGTAAATAATACTATGGTAGTGAGGTGTAGTATTGTTTGCATATTGGTGTAGTGATTGTTCTGACGAAAAGACGAGTTCATCTCGAAACCAGTGACTAAAATCCCAGTGAGTGGTTATATACTAACAAACTAACATTTTTGTAAAAAAAGTAAATATGACTAACCACAAAGTAAATTATTTAATTTTTTTTTTTTAAATAAAAGATATTATCATACTTCCTTCTGTGTTTAATTAATATTTTAGAATAGGTCCCGTGGTTATTGTCGCGGACTTTGTCAGAGATATTTGAAGTTCAACACCCATGATGTGAAATTTAGATTCCTATTTTCAAATACAAGCTGAAATTTGAAAAAAAAAATTAAAAAATGAGGTTTACCTGAAATTAGTATCAAATTGAAATATTTGTATGTCATAAAAATACAAAAATTTCTTTAAAAATAATCATTTACTGATGAAATGAAATGAAAATTGCTTTATGAATACAGGTGAATATAATAAAAACAAAACATTACCTCATGTGTTTGTCATGTATTATAAGCAAGTGTACTTATACAGAAACTTTCACAGCCTAGTACTAACACAGGTCGGCTGTCCAAACTCAAAACACAGTAAGGAACATTTTTTTGCAGTATGTTTTTTTTGTATTTTTGGACTAAGTAGATTCTACTTAGTCCAAAAATGCAAAAAAACGTACTACAACAAAAAATGACCCTTACTGTGTTTTAAGTTTGGACAGACAAGGTATGCAATATCTGAAAACAATTTTGTTTGCATTTAAGTAATTGTTTTGCATATTTTTGTTTTCGTTTTTAGGAACACATCCTATTTTGGACTGTTGGAGCTGTGTCAACCCAAACAAGGAGAAACCGTCGTAGTTTCCGGAGCAGCAGGAGCAGTTGGCTCCCATGTAGGACAGATAGCCAAAATTAAAGGTAAAATTTTTTTAAAACATTGTCATTTTTAACCAAAAAATATATCCGATTTTTTTTTAAGTGCGCTATTTCTTATCAGTTACATATAACATCGGTATGTTTTTTTTTAACAGGATGTACTGTTATTGGTTTTGCTGGTTCTGATGCAAAATGCAAATGGCTGAAGGAATTGGGCTTCGATTACGCTTTTAATTACAAAACTGTAAATCCTGGAAAAGCGCTGAAGGAAGCTGCTCCTAACGGTGTGGATTGCTACTTTGACAATGTAAGTTTATTTTACATCAATATGAGAAGAGATCTATAATAATAAATAAAAATATATTTACATTGCAAACATATTTATATAAAACGACACACTCAAGATGATCGGTGCTATTCTTATTGAAATCTGTAAAGAAATAAGAGAGATATAAGAGATTAAGCTATCTTTATTTCGATGGAGTGATGACAAACAATTTGCATCATTACACGTCTCATCCGCAAAAGCCACCATCGCTAAACTTGTGACCCATATTATGCATTTTTAGTGTTAAAACTGAGTTTGCAGTTCTGTTCATGTATTTTGTATTGGAAGTAGAGAACATAGAGTAGTCGAAAATTTACTTACAGACATTGGCCAGAGTTGAGCCATCCAAGTGTAACTGCTGACAATTGGACTCGTTGGTGCATCTAGCTGTCCATGGAATTCAGAGCATGCGCCTCCAACCCAACATTTTGAATGCATCATTTTTTCTCCTTTCTGCTGCTTTTATGGTCCATATTTCAGCAGCATAGAGAAAAATGGAGTGGACCAAACTCCTGACAAGCTTTATCTTGGTGTTATGCTCATTACGACATGATATTTTTTACTATGCTTAATATTTGAATGACCTAATTAATGGCAGGAAAATGTTATCCATTAATAATAATTTTTCCATAGGTTGGGGGTGAACTGAGTTCTGAAATAATAAATCAGATGAACCAATTTGGAAGAATTTCAGTATGCGGAGCAATTTCTACATACAATGAAGATCTTTCACAGTTGCCTACAGGTATGTAATACATTTATTACAAATTTCTTGAATGATAAATGTTCCTAAATGATTTCACCAAACTTCTAATATATAATTCATAAAATAATAGCAAAACTTTCTCTTGTTTTGAAATATGATTTAAATCAAACCTATGTTAAAAGAAAAATACGCAAATGGCCAGCACCTACGATTTTCACATAAAAAATACTTAATACATACCTTATTCCAATTTAATATGTTTGCAGTGTTTGCAAAATTTACCTAAATAAAATATTTCCATCTGATAATGTCAGTTTACAAGCAGAACGCGCTATGTCAAAAAAAAAATTTTTTACTTCCTAAATTACTTTTTTTCAGTCGTAATTCTAAATGTAATTCTAAATGATTGAGAGAAGTCATTTTATTGTTATTTTGTCCCCTGTAATTTTTCTTATGTGCTGTTAGGATAGTTCTGCATTCAGGTGATATGTTTACATATTTACCTTTCCTTTATATTTAAGTATTTATATCTCAATTGTTCAATACACAATTGAGATGCACCTGATAAGGCTTAAAAGAAATATTATAACCTAATTTGTATTTCAGTTCCAATCCTCCAGCCTACGTTTGTATTCAAGCAACTCAAAATGGAAGGCTTCTTAGTCTACCGTTGGGCAAATCGTTGGGAAGAGGGAATCCAGCAAAACCTGAATTGGATTAAGGAAGGAAAACTAAAGTACATGGAAACCGTTACCAATGGCTTTGATAAAATGTTTGAAGCATTCGTCGGCATGCTCCGTGGGGATAATACTGGAAAAGCCATAGTCAAGGCATAAGAACCATTAACTTGTATCTTGTAATTCAAAAACAAAACATGTAATAATTAGATAAATATTTTTTCTAAAGAAAATAAACAATATCTAATAAACCTTTTTTTTTAAATGTAAATGTACTGCAAAATGCCACTGCAATTTGTATCAACTAATTTCATTCGAAGATAATGTTATACCAATATTTGCAAAACCTATTTAGCACATCTAGTTTGATTGTAGTCTTGAAAATTTTCAAGAACTAGAATAAGAATAAAATTTCAAAGAATTTATGAAAATGGTACTTAGTAAATCAGTAAAAAAAATGTTTTTTAAAAACAATCCTCTTTTCAGTCGTACATATATGGCTAATCATTTGAAAAAACTGCAAAATCATATCGTAATGTTTTTATAAATATTTCTTAAAAGTAAAATCTATTAATTACACTACGGAAAAAAATATCTTTCGAAATATATACCTATGTGAAAATGACATTAGTATTTTGGAGTATTTTGAAATTGACAGCCATGTACATTAAAAATACTACTTTAAATTTGAATTAAGATTCAAGATTTGATTACTACCAGCATTGTCATAAAAAATATTTATAAAAAACACAATACTAAAATTATATGGAATGAAATGTATATTCTTAAATGAATTTCTAAGAATAGTTTGCCATACGTAATCAATATTCGATTATATTTAAAGATAAAATTGATATCTATGATTCAAATTCCATATCATTGAAACATGCCGAATGTATTTGTGAATTTCTCTAGTAAATTCTTATTGTCTTATCTGAAATCTTTTTATTCAGTACTGATAAGAATACACAATATGTAATAAGAATTCATACCATCACACATACATACGTATGTTTGATACAATCTATCAATTAAAAAATTTCTAGAAAGAATACATTTTTCAGGCACCTGTGAATGTCAAATAATTGAAGACTATCGAAGAGTCATCAATTGCAATAGCATTATATGTATATTTCAGGTCAGAGTTTCCGGGAGGAAGGTTTGGTTTTCCCTCAGTAATGGTAATGACTTATGAAGTTAAAATCTACGAGGATTAGAAAACGAACGACGCAAAGATGCAGCCTTATTTGACTCCACAATGACCCCAAACCAACATGTGACAATGTTGTCAACTCTCATACGGCATTCACTATTTCTGCTGGTGCGGATATATGATCAGCCGTTAAGAACCAGTCACGCAATAGCTATGACACAAACCTTTTAATGTGACATGAATTTATTTTTTAATGAATACATGTTTAGTTTTACTCAATAGATGGCATTGAACTTAACTATTTATAAATCCGTGATAATAAGGGACTGGCCCTTAATGGTTTGATCAAATTTCTGTGCCACTAGCTTTGAGGGCACTTAAATGTTAAAAAATAGATATAGACAAATAATATAGACAATTTTATAAAAAAATATATAATTTCATTTGCATGAATTCAAGTAGAGACTAGATGTTTTATATTTCTCGTCAACATTTAACACCTTCTAATTGAAGTACATATTCATCAATGCTTGGTGTGACCAAAAATATAGAAAACATTATTTGTATTCATTCAAAGTATATGAAAAATACAAAACTATAAAAAAAATATTTTGTATTTCTGGTGAGCATATAAATTTAATTATTTTATGATCGCCTGGTTTGTCTCTAATCTTGATAGATAAATAAAACCACAGTTTACTTAATTACATATTTAAATTATTTATTGTGATTTATAATTCAAACACAAATATTATTCCTCGGGTATTTTTGTGTCAACTCTCAAATTGATTGATATAGAAACAGGCCTGTGGAACAGCTCAACGAGGTCATGTCTTACAGCATCCGTGATTTGTCTGAGCCGACCTCCACCTGCTCCAGCTATCAACTTCTCAATCCTCTCTGAGGGACAGGTCACAGATACCAAACATACAAGTCTATCGGAGTCTTTCTTTTCTTCCAAAAACTCTAACTCGGTTGTGAGCCGGTACGGTATCTCTTGATGAAGGAAGTCGAGAAACTTAGCTCGAACAGTTTCAACTATCAAAGTCTGCTGAGTTTGATCCGTGTAGTCATTTTCATGGAACAACCACTTTCCTGGCTTTGCGTTTTTAACCAAGTATCTCTAAAAGATAAAAACAAAATCAGTTTGTTGCACTACTTATCTTTTAACACATTAACTACCAAAAGCCGCCTAGTCGGCTTTTCGCTGCCAGCCGTAAACGACCAAACACCGATTAGTTGGTTTTTCTTCCCTACGTACTGAAAATGATTCTCACAATTAGGTATTATTATATCAATTTCAAATTTGAACTATTCATTTCAAAAGCATATTTACTAGGAAGTAAAAATTTTAAAAATAAATGTGCATTATGATTTGTCATAAATTTACACGTTGAAGACAATTTTTTTGCACTTGAAATTATAAGTAAAAAATGTTGTAATGTGATTCATTCCAGATGCATTTTGTATTTATTAACCTTTTAAACGCGTTAACTTTGTTCCTGAGAGACGCCCGTGCGTGGCGGCGGTATTTTGCCATTTTTGAAATTATTACTTTTATCATGTATTTAGTTAAGAAACAATTTATTTTCCTAAACAAAAATGTTCAATGGGATTCATTGTGCCTTTTTGGTACTCTATAATACACTTGTGTCACATTATTCTTGAAATATATCGTAATATAAACAAATAAGATTGTAACATAAATAAATCAAAGCACGCATCGTGTGTCACTCTTACCCACTGGCGATGCGTAGCGTCGAGAGTGAGACAGATATAGGGCATGATTATGGCGCGGACTAATTACAGACCGCAAGAAAAATCAGGGATCTGTTCTTTTAACACACTATCTGCGGGAAGGGTAATTTTACCGTTTCACTCAACTTGTGGTGTTCGGCGGGAATGGTAATTTTACCTTTACCTTGAAAATTTATCTTGAAATAATTTTTACGTAATTTTACCTTGAAAGTTATTTTTACGCAAAACTTTTGCGGCATCTTTTGATCTCATATCGATGTATACAGTATGGTTAAATGTTATCACTTCTTTTCTGAGATGTTTATCTCTATTATGAGCGCGAATCTGCCCGCAGATAGTGTGTTAATATATCGTTGTGATGTTACAAATTATTAGTTAGATATTTCAACAGATGTCATAAGGCCAAGGATTGACGTATTATTATATCCAAAGTTCCACACCATGAAAAAATCCCTTCAAGTTGAACTGAGGTTCGAAACTTGGAGCAAAGTTAAAACACATACGGTTATGTCAGCCGCGTATGGGGCATGTTCTATGAAAACACATACGGTTATGCGAGCCGCGTGGATCCGGTTAAAAATATTGTCTTCAACAATAGTACACATTTATTTTTTTTATTTTTTAGTTCCTAGTAATTTAAATTAATAGTTCAAACTTAAAATGGATATAGTAATATACATAATTGTGAGAATTTTTTGCAGTACGTAGGGTAGAAAACCCGACTAAACAGTGTATGGTCGTTTACGGTTGGCAGCGATAAGCCGACTAGTTGGCTATTGGTAGTTAATTTAATAAAAATCTTAATAATCAAACGATTGGTGCAGAAATCATTAATGTATTTGTTAATTGCTTTATTTTTTGCTAGTAGTACAAATTTTTGTGCTTTTAAAGTAAGTCTTTCATAAATTTGTTGGGAAATAAAGTTTATTACTATAAAACTATGTATGTATGAAAAACTCACCCGAATCATATCGACACCATCTCCCTCAAGAGCAGATACCATAAATACATCAGAAAAACCGGCATAACCATTGTCTTTGTTCAATGTGGATTTACTAGTATCAGATTTTTTGACAATAGGGTTGCCAGCTATCATTCCATTACTCAATGTTCGTACAAGATCCAATAACCTACGTTTTGATCTCAACATATCAATCTGTGAAGAAAACAACAACAATCATTAGTGATTAACTTCAATAAAGCTTTCCTTTAACCCTTTCAATGCCAGAAGGTAACAGGCTGTGATTTTTTCAGCAAAAATGTGAAAGCTTTTAAAAAGATGACTGTAATTTTGATAATTTCGGTAAATTGTGATATTTTAGTATTTCTTGATCTTCCTAATAGATATCTCTATATATTCTGATTTAAAAACATTGCAATTGGATTTGATATTGGTTTGCGACAAGCTCCAACTAGAGTGCGTGTACGCGCTCATTTTGTATGGCCGGCTTGGCGAGCACGGAATTGGAGAGCGCGCTAACACGCTCGTGGCATCGAACCGGTTAACGGTGTATTAATTTGTTTTGTTCATCTCAAAGATCTTTCGTCAAACAATAAAATGCTAAAATTTTACCATAAGACATTTACTAAATCAAATTTGAGATACAACAGACCTTCCCCATGAAAACAAAAAGAAACTGAGATTTTGAATGGTACCAACCTTATTGAGAACCAAAAAACTAGGAATATCTTGATGGTTTTCTAATATTTGTATGACAATAGGGCTGAGTCTGTCTTTGGTCCACGGGTTACCGATATCATGTACAACTCCAACAATATCAGCATCTTTCACACTGACCTTGGGCGCGACGGCCATCGGATGTTTAATCTGATACCTACAGGAAAGGAAGGATTAATGTGTGTGACCTTTAGCACTTCTTTTTTATCTACCATCAACTCCATAATTGATATAGATAAAAAGGGATCTCAAATAAATGTTGTGTTGGAATATTGTAAACTGTGTAATACAGTGATGCCTCACATAACGAACGCTGCGCACAATGAACTTTCTGTTCGTCTATTATGCGACTCACACAACGAACCTCGCTGTACACAACGGATTGTATAGTATTTCGTCTTTTTTATTTAATACAAAGAGAAATATTTGTGTTTTTATTGTTTACAATAATACTACATTTTCATACTATTTCTGTGAGCCTAAGCGGCTCATTATTGGAAATCTTCTAAACCCTTATCCACAGCCAATGGTGCATAGGGCACTGCATCGTATTGACGCAGTGTTATCTTGAATGTTAGTTACATAGGCAAGGTGATCAATCCTGCGCTTCAGGGACCAGTCCAGGGTTATTATTAATAAATATTACAGTGTAAAATCACTAATATTTATTTTCACCCCCCCTGGGAATCGAACCCCAGACCTCGAGTATGCAGAGTATTACACCACAGAGGCGGACAAATTTATTGGAAATAGGCAGGACTGTTTTTTCCATGTAACGCGGTGAAATGACATTTCAGTACTTTTTAAAAAAAAAAAATTATTATAATCAATTAGACAAAACAATGTTTGCGCTTACGTAATTAAAATCTTTATTTGTATAACTTGTCAAAATGACAAAATATGGTATTGAAATGAACTAATTGTTTTTAGTAAAGACCTTGACATAAAGTGAGTTTCGGGGCAATTTTTGTTTGTTAAAAAAAAGCCCTGGAAATAGGTATCGAATTGTGGTAGTGGGTTTGAACCGAGAAATTCTGACTCAAGAGTCCGCGACAATAACCATGGGATCACACCCGACCCACTTGCTGCTCAAACAGTCGAAAGGCCGCATGCAGCCAATACACTTGTACAATGAAACTGATCATTTTTTGCCGATGAATGATTGAATGAATATTTTATTTCATAGCTATATATAAAATTAAGACAATAATTATTTTTTTGTAAGTACACTAGAGTGCGTGTTTATCTACCGTTCGAGAGGTCTCGGGTTCCAATCCCAGAGGAAACAAAATAAATATAACTAATTTCTCATCAGTCAGTCTCATTTGTCCGCCTCCGTAGTCTAATGGTCAGCATGCTCGGCTACCGTTCTGGAGGTCCCGGGTTCGATTCCCAAGGGGGGTTTAATTAATATAAGTGATTTTTTCACTCTAATATTTATTCAATATTACACTGGACTGGTACCTGAAGTGGAGGGCTGATCACCTTTCCTTCATGTGTAAACGATCAAGATAACACTGCGTTTATATGACGCAGTGCCCTATGCACCATTGGGGTGCGGATAAGGGTTTTATTATTATTATTAATTTCTCATTCTTACTTTTTTTAAATGTTATCATTCTGGATTGGTACATGAAGCACAGGGATAATCACCTTTCCTTTATGCATTTAATCAAGATAACACTGTTTATATATATGATGCAGTGCCCTATGCACCATTGAATGTGAATAAGGGTAAGAAAGAGAAACTCACGGAAAAAATATAGAAAAAATTAACTAAAAAATAAATAAATGTAAGTTTCTTTTTTATTTCATTAATTGATTCGGCAGTCACTTTGTGGTAAAATCTATCCATTTTTAATTAATGTTTTACTTAGTAAATACCACTATTTCTTAAAATCTACTGTGACACGTGTTTTGATGCATTCCGCATCATTTTCAAACGCCGTATGTGAAGCTAATTCTAAATTTTAGAGTTGGGTTCTGGGGACGTTGAAGGTTGAAGAGGGAGTAGTAGCTGTTTCTTATTTTTATTTATTAATTTAATTTTTATTTTTTATTTTTATTTCTTATCAGAGGGAACATAGACAAAATGTTTTTTATGTTACAATACCATATTTAATAGATTTATATTATCCACTGACACTTCGTGATGGAATTGCATTTTTAATATATTATTAGATTAAAACCAATATTTTTAGCTTTTCCACTTTATTTTTAATTGACCAGCGACCGGGTTTCGTCGTTACCGACATCATCAGACTGGTGATGTCACCCAGTCTGATGATGTCGGTAACGACGAAACCCGGTCGCTGGTCAAATAAAAATAAAGTGGAAAAGCTAATAATATATTAATACTATATTTTATGCTAAAGAACGATTTAATTTTTTTAACATGCATTGGTATGGGAAAAACACGTTTTACATAATGAACTTTTTGTATAACGGACTTACTCCTGGAATGAATTAAGAATGTTATGCGAGACATCGCTTTATTTTTTATGTATGCACATTTACTTTATTTTTTTGTTAAGTGGTAAATATTAATATCCATTGACAATTTATGTTTATTAACATTATTACGGCAAAATATACGTAAATTATCAAAACGAATTATTTACTTTTGCTGTTCCTTTGATGTTACTATACCCGGAGTATCCAGGAAAATTATCTGCGAGTTTTCTTCATTACAAATGGCCCTTGCAATAGTTTTAGTTGTGTGAACCTTGTTAGAAGCAGGACATACCTAAAATTCAGTGTAAAACGCATATAATTTCTGAAAATGAAATCTTAAGACGTTAATTTTAGAAAAGTTCGTGAAATTAACCAAACAAGCGACTGGCACCTTCGTAAAAAATCATATTCTGTATTTACCCGTCTTTGTACTAAATTATTTATCAATGTACTCTTTCCAGAATTGGGAACTCCGAGAATGGCAACCTTAATAATTTTTTCTTCATTTCTTTGTTCTGGGAGAGTAGAAATCGAGAAGGTTCTTATAAAATTATTTGGCTCTTTTACGCTAGCGCAACATAATAAAAATCTTGATGCAACAGATGGCATGATGTTGCGATTAACGACATAAACTGCTGAATTAAGCATTTTATAACATATGAAATATTCAGTTAAATAGTTTTGCACTTATCAAAATTAAACATAATACAAGCCACTGGTTTTTAGGTTATTTTAACACCAAATAATGTCAAAACTTGCAGATTAGCAATGCTGCCAACCTATGTGAATTAAATATCGACACATTAGCCTCCTCGCAAACGGGCGTTTTCAGCTGGCATTTTCCACGAATGAGGAAAACGCCAGCTGACAAAAAATGACATCTCAGCATATGAAAAAGAAAAATATGGAAGTTTAAGTATTTTACAGGGCTTATGACTAACCTGACCTGACCTAACGAGACACGATTTTAAGTTTACGAGTAACTGGGCTATGCGCATCGACTCCAACTACATTCGCCTCATAATTCTGTTTTACTGTTCTTTCCTCACTCGTTCGTTCCACATGTCCAAACGTTCTAAATTCGTTCCTTATTTCACCATTCAAACATCCATCATAAATTATTTTGCCGCACATTCGTCTGAGAGATCGCATTTCGACTGCGATCCCTTTATTTGGTGCAAGATCCGAACCTAGATTACATTTACTCGCTGGAAAACGTCTGAAAAGCTTGTAAATATATATTCTATTTTGGAATAATAAAATTGAATCATTCAAGTTTGCTTAAATTGCACACTCTGCGACCTTCCTTATCATTCAAAATCACCTTCATCATCAAAAATACAGGCACTGCTTACTATGTAAGCATCAATAAGATCAAAAGCATCAAAAGTACATGAACTTTATTTGAATTGATAAAGAAATTATCTTTGGTGTTACATAATATGTAAAATATGTATAAAAGGAAATAGTTATTTTAAATGTTGAACAAAAGAACATAAAATAAGTATATAAAAGGAAAAATATTTATAAATAAAAATGTTTCTTTCAAATTTTCATTTTAAATAAAGTAAGATGAGGTGTAATTTTTTTGTATGATGTATTTTAAAAGATAATACTTGATTGAGACATGATAAATTAAGTACGTAACTAACAATGGTCCAGAAAGAAATAACCTGAACAACTGATGATGTGTTATATTATTATATATACCTTTATACAATTTTCAGTTTATACAACTTCTTCGGGATCTGAATCGTAATGTTCTTTTGTAGATAGATTGCTCAGTTTTTTCATATAAACCTCTGGAATGGTGAAATCTAATCTTAAATAGTTATCCCGTATATGTTCTGGAGATACAGCTTTCGGTATAATAGCAATATTTTGTTGAAGCGCCCACTTGAGTAGAACTAAGCCAACTGGTTGATCAATAGCTTTCGCTATTTCCTGAATTTCTGGATCATTTAGAACGGCTTTGGTTGTAGCACCACCGAGAGAAGAATAAGCTTGTGGCAGAATACCGTGTACTCGACATTCCTCTAATATATCCTGACGATGATGGTGAGGATGCCACTCAAATTGGTTGACAGCGGGTTTTACACCATCGCAATCGGCAATTAGCTCTCTTAGATGTCTCACAGTATAGTTAGACACACCAATATTCTTTATCAGACCTTCCCTGTACAACTTTGTAAGGGCAAACCAAGATTGTCTCCTTAACTCTGCATTTTTAGGGTCTGTACGACTCAAATTACTGCCAGGCCAGTGAATCAGGTAGAGATCAAGGTAGTCGCACTGTAACCTATTAATTGATTGCTTTGCTGCATTTTCCGCGTTGGTGCCTTGATCTTTTGGACTCAACTTTGATGTGAGAAAAACATCATTTCGAGTCAAACCATACTTTGGTAAAAGCTCTTTCAAAGCAGTCCCTATTTCTTGTTCATTCTTATACATGGACGCTGTATCAAAAGATCGGTAGCCAACTTTAAGTGCTTCATCAATAGCTTTAGTAACTATTTGTTGGCCTACAATAAGGTATGTACCAAGTCCTACCAAGGGGAAAGAATTTCCATTATTCAATTGAAACATTGTAGAAGCACACATTTTTTAAAAATATTGAGTTCTGTTAAAATTTACAGAAGAACACAAAGTGAAAACAATATCTGATTTGATTAGCTTCTCACTTATTGATGACTAATGGCACACTGAAATTTCAGCCATAAAACACTCAAAAGAAAGAATGAACATTTTGGTGAAATAAGGTTTTTATATAATGGCACGGCCTGAAAAGTAATATCTCATTATCACAGATTGTGGCAGTCCGTACAGTGTGATCCAAAAATGCTGAACTATACAATAAGTAGGTAGGTAGGTACTCAAAATTACCCGCACCAACAATCTATGTACATATTATAAATTATTTTTCAGATAAGCCAATATTGGATAAATTTGTAACTCAGTGAATTGCATTACAAATTATTTTCTAAAACTTCCGGCATAAGTGCTTCGCAATACATTCAGTTTTATATTTTTAAATGGTGTATTCGTTCTGTAAATTGAATTATTAAAAGCAATG
The DNA here is from genome assembly GCF_059751285.1 of Brachycentrus maculatus. NCBI lineage: Eukaryota > Metazoa > Arthropoda > Insecta > Trichoptera > Brachycentridae > Brachycentrus > Brachycentrus maculatus. The sequence goes on along the minus strand of NW_028280931.1, from coordinate 1,623,166 downwards.
AATTCAATGATATATGATATACCTACGTGTATATTTCACATATTTATATACAGAAGTATATAAAAATAGTAAAAATATGTACTTATTTTGAAATAAAAGCATAAATTTTACTACCTCTTAGTTTCACCGATTTCATTATAACATTAACGATAAAACCACAAAGTTGTTATTTCAAAGATAAAAACTTTAAGTAGGTACTGGTACCTATCTCATGGTCTGACAGTGGGATGTTTTCAGTTTTGTGGTAAGCAATAATACTGTATCATGTAAAAATATGGAAGATAACAAACAACTTTAAAAATGGAAGGCCACTCATCAAACTAAGTTTAATTGTATTTCTGTGTGTCTTCTTTGATCTGTAAAATAAATTTAAAATTCTTTTAGGAATCTTTTTCTAATCGGACTTGGATCTAAGTGTGGTTAGTGTAATATAAAAAAAATATTTGGATTAATTATATGGAATGTCACCTTCGACATTTCTTTAGCCACTGAATTTAAGAGTGAAACAAACACGGCGAATCAATTTACCCGTAACAATTGCATCCTTTTTAAAAAAAATTATAAGAGGTCAAGGGATCTTGCATCCCTTATGTCACTGCGACCATATTAGGTCTATTTTGACCTCCTTCTGTGACATAGCTCACTCTCAAGACTTACATCGGTCATGTAACATGGCCTACCTGACTAGACCTACGTGAGTCATGTGGCAGGAGTTTCACCTTCTCGAAGTACAGTAGTGGTCCTCCAAGTATGTGACTTCGGTTGAATCGCATCCCTTACAAAGTACTGTAAACCATAGACGCTGGTATTACTGCAGAATTGCCGGAGGTAAGTTATCTGCAGCTGTCGAACAACAATTCTCTCAGAAAGATTATCGTTGTCTTGAGACCTCTTGTAGGTTTGCTAGTACGTAATACCGACGGCTGCAACCAGGAGAAAGCAACCGGGTTTTAAGGCCGTTATCGCTCCGTCTGTGGAAGCATTACAACAGACAGTTCACAAAGATTACAAAACCCACTATCTACAAAATTATTGTCATAAAAAATGCGAGCACCGCTTACTTAGCACCAATAAGATAAGAACTTGAACTTTATTTAGAATGTTTAAAAAATAAGCTGTGGTATTAAGTTATAGGCATAATTTATAAAGGATATTATCATTATAAATGTATGAATGAGTGAAATACAATATAAACAATATTTAAAGTACAATTATTACATGTAAAATAGCAGTTTGTCATTTTTTTAAAGTAAGACAAAGTATTTCATCAATAAATTAAAAGAAAAGATGTCTTTATTGAGACATCTAAATTAGAGAAGTGCATAACTTACTATGGTTGTGAAATAAATACACTGAACGACTGAAAATGTTTTTATATTTTTTATAATTTTAGATATATATACAATTAACAGTTTAAACAACTTTTTCAGGATTCCAATCGTAACGTACTTTTGTAGAGAGATTGCTTAGTTTTTCCATATAAACCTCCGGAATGGTGAAATCTAATCTCGAATAGTTATCCCGTATATGTCCTGGAGATACAGCTTTCGGTATAATAGCAATATTTTGTTGAAGCGCCCACTTGAGTAGAACTAAGCCAACTGGTTGATCAATAGCTTTCGCTATTTCGTGAATTTCTGGATCATTTAGAACGGCTTTGGTTGTAGTACCACCGAGAGATGAGTAAGCTTGTAGTAGAATACCATGTGCTCGACATTCTTCTAATAGATCTTGGGGATGATGGTGAGGATGCCACTCAAGTTGGTTAACGGCGGGTCTTACATCATCGCAATCAGCAATTAGCTCCCTTAGATGTCTCACAGTATAGTTAGACACGCCGATATTCTTTATAAGCCCTTCCTTGTACAACTTTGCAAGGGCAGACCAAGATTGTCTTCTTAACTCTGCATTTTTAGGGTCTGTCCGATTCAAATTACTGCCAGGCCAGTGAATCAGGTAGAGATCTAGGTAGTCGCACTGTAACCTGTTAATTGATTGCTTCGCTGCATTTTCTGCCTTGGTCCCTTGATCTCCTGGAATCAACTTTGATGTGAGAAAAACGTCCTTTCGTGTCAAACCATACTTTGGCAAAAGTTCTTTCAAAGCATTGCCTAATTCTTTTTCATTGTCATACATGGATGCTGTATCGAAAGACCTGTAGCCAACTTTGAGTGCTTCATCAATAGCTTTAGTAACTGTCTGTTGGCCCACAATACAGTATGTACCAAATCCTATCAAGGGGAAATAATTTCCATTATTCAATTTAAACATTGTAGAAGCACACATTTTTTTCGAGTTCTGATAAGATTCACAGGAGAACACAAATTGTAAATAATGTTTGATTTTATTGGCCACCTTTTTATTTCTGACTGGTAGCACACCGACCTTAATGGCATTACACACTCACAAGAAAGAACGACACTTTCGGTGAAACAAGATTTATATTTACAGCTCCGGCCGGAAAAGTCAGAAATGTCAGATGACATGAGCACAGATTGTGACAGATAGTACAGTGTGATCCAAAAACACTGAACTATGGAATCGGTAGGAAGGTAAAATTATCGGTACAAATACTTGCATACAATGTTTTAATAACATGCAAGATTTTAGAACTCGGTTAGTTACTTTTCAAAACTACCAGCACGAGTGTTTCGTAATTATATATATATATATATATATATATATATATATATATATATATATATATATATATATATATATATATATATATATATATATATATATATATATATATATATATATATATATATATATATATATATATATATATATATATATATATATATATATATATATATATATATATATATATATATATATATATATATATATATATATATATATATATATATATAAATATATATATATATATATATTTATATATATATATATATATATATATATATATATATATATATATATATATATATATATATATATATATATATATATATGCTTATAATAAAATATTGATAATAATATTAACTATTTATAAATTTGAAATATATTTTACTACCACTCAGTTCCACCAATATATTTATCAAATTAATAATTTAATAACTGCTACAAAGTTGTTACTCAAAAGATAAAAACTTTTAGTAGGTACTAGGTACCTATCTCATGGTCTGACAGTGGCATGTTTTCTGTTTTGCGATAAGTGATAACGCGGGATAATGTTTCAACATGCGAGGTTTTAAAATATATTATTCTAACGTCTACTGAATAACCTCATTAATCTTAATAATCGTATGATTCTAGATGTGCCGTAACAGCAAATTATTGTGGGCAATTAAATCAAACCTTTTTTTCGTAAAATGTACTTTTAATTTTATTTTTGTATCGCTTTCCTTTGTTTAAATTGTTTTCGACTACGTATTTACTTTACATAAACTTCTTCCCATGTCGTCTTTCTGTTTACTTTGCAAACAATAGTTTTCTATTTAGATTACTTACCCAAAATAACTCATTTTTAATAATTGAAAATAATAAGCATACATGCATAAAACATATTAAATATTTTGTGCAGACTGACACTATTATTATAAATCAAAAAAGAATTTATAATCTACCGTACGTAAGTTATTTTTGACAGCTATTATTGCCTTGCGAGGGCACTCTCGAATTTTTTTTGAATTATTTATTTGCAATAAGGAAAATAAATCACGACATTGAATATCTTTTATTTGTATACATAGGATTTTTAATGGCTTTTTTGCGTGGCAAAATCTGGCTTTTGTCCCTGTCATCATTTTCTAAAGCTCGAATACGCCCGAGTTCTGCTCTACCTCATATTGACTTATTCATGGACATTTCTAAGAGCAGCATCAATTTAATATTCCAAGTCTTTTATAATAATTATAAATAAATCATTGTAGGATTAATTTTAATTAAAAGATTTTTTCAAATATATTTATTTGTTGCAAGAATTTGTACATTCAGTTATACAACTGGTGGCATAATGTAATTGAAAAAGATTATCTAACTTTATATAAAGAGAGGGCGCTCGTGCCTTGCGACCCCAGAATCGCCCCCTGTATCTTGCTGAGAGCATAATCCTTGGCACAGAGGCATCAATGATCTCTCGTTCATATCCCGTTAATGAAGAAAGTGAGTTCGTTTTGGTCACGGAAAATATGGGGAATCGCATGCTTCTTTAAGGCTTCCCATGAAAATAAATTTAATACTGTTATGTATGTCTTCTTCGATCTGTAAAATAATTTCAATATTTTATAAAAATCTGTTTTTAAAAAATGGCTATGATTCTAAACGTAGTTGGGATAACAAACATGTGAAATGCTCATTTCACATTTTGAAATCGTTAATATGCCCCATGTGCACATAACGCGGATTTTCTATAAAATTTGTTGCATATACGCGAATATTTATATTTATGGTAAACGATATGCATAATTTATTACTCACATTAAAATGATCTTCGCAGCAATACACATTGCTTCCAGCCGAATATAATTTTGTACTTTCAATCCCCCGATACCAGTTCTTTACCATTATTGGGTTTTCTGCAATCCGAAAAAAATGGCTTTTTCGGCGTATCGACGATGCATTTCGCATTTTTATTTTTCTTCTAAATGCAGCGAAAAACCGGTACATCCAATCGCACCATAGACTATTAATTTAGGGCTTCTTCAGACCTCAAACGACTAATTTTACATCCCTTTATTTTTTCAGGGATACGAGTACCCACTAATTATCATGTTATTTTTTTTACAAGAACCTGCCGGATATCTATCTTTTCTTTCTAACAATGTTTTCTTTTGTTCATCCCTATAGTGGACGAATTAAAAAACAAGTTCTTCTGTTAATGTTTAAATAGGTTGATCGAATATAATTTTTACAAATAAGCAAATTTAATATGGATCCACAAGTCCTCGTCATTTAATATAATGTTATTTAATTTTCGTATGGAATCCCGGCCCAAGGCTCAATAATGATAAATTTATACGAGCAAAGTTTACTTGAATCTGAAAAAAAACAGAAATTCATATTTTTATTGATATCATTCGATAACCGGATTCGAAGGTCGTTGATACAACTAATATCGATATAAGAATGTTTATGATCGAATCATTTTTCCCTAATGTATCTTTTCACGTCTACACAATACAATTATTTTTCCACGTCGTTCAACTAACCCCGCTATAAATGTCTAATTTTACATTATGCATAAAATTTTCCTTTACATCTTTTCATTATTCTATGGTCTTATCCCTCGTGGCTTCCGTGGCTCTGTTGAAGGATTATCTGTCAAATCTTCACGGAAGTTTTGGTATCGAGTGTGTTTTTATCAATTTTTATGTTGACATGCTTATTGAATCGTAAATAGTTTTGTATATATTATTATAATAATAATAATTTACAACGATGGCTTCATCAAGTGAGGAAAAACCCCCAAATTTCCATGAAATGGAATTAGATGACCGTATTTTAAAGGTTTTTTTGGTTAATTATGTTTTTATTTTAATTATTTCTTTATTTAAAAAATATTATAGCTCACTCCCTTGTTGCAGGCTATTGCTAAACTAGGTTGGTTCACTCCGACATTAATTCAAGAGCGAGCAATTCCATTGCTTTTAGAAGGAAAAGATGTTTTGGTTCGTGCTAGAACTGGTTCAGGGAAAACTGCAGCCTTCACAGTTCCTGTTATTCAGAGGATTCTGAATTTTAAACAAACAGACTCGGAGCAATGTGTAAAAGCTCTCATATTGGCTCCTAGCAAAGAACTCTGTAATCAGGTATATATATTTTACATTATTATTATTATTATTTTTAAAAAAAGGGAAATATTTATGTTTTTATTATTTACACAAATATTTCAATTTCATACTATTTCTGTGAGCCTAAGCGGCTCATTATTAGAAATACGTATCAAATTGTGGTAGAGTGGATTCGAACCGAGAAACTCTGACTTAAGAGTCCGCGACACTAAGCACGGTACCACAACCCGATACGTTTATGTATCACAACCCGATTATGTATCTTCCAATTCGTATATTATCCTTAGAATCTGATCAAGTTAAAGTCTTCGGTGCCTTGCTAGAAATTTAAAAATAGTCATTAATTCATGTAGTTTAATGCTTCAAGCATATTTTGAATGGCTAATTCTTTAAAAGTTTTGAAATATAAATTGAATCTCGACCCACACTTGAATGTGTTCAGCGACTATACTTGTGAAATAAGTTGTTGGCAACATGCTTGCCTTTTTTATGAATATTAGGAGCTTGGTTGGTGGTTGTAGTTTATCACCTCAAATGATATTTCAACACGAGTTGAATGTTGAGAAAATTTCCATTCAATCATGTTGTCATTGTTGGTTCGGATCAATATTAAAAATCGCAAGTATGCTGGGATTTAATGTCTGGTTTAATTTTTTTTCTGATGAAGCGAATATGAATAAGTGTGAATGGGGGGTTTTCAATCTCTAACATAAATACTAATTTGCAGTGAGAAATTTTCAAAATCTTAAATTCCCAGTCCCGGTTCGATTCCCAGGGTGTTCATAATAAATATGGGTGATTTTTAATCTAATATTTATTTAATATCACCAATACTGGACTGATATAAGAAGCGCAGGGCTGATTGATCACCTTACCTTCATGCAATTAACAATCAATATAACACTGCGTCACTGTGATGCAGTACCCTATGCACCATTGGGTGCAAATAAGGGGGTTAAAGGAAAAGAAATAATGTTTGTCTTCAGCACTCCCATTTGTTTTATGTATGATAATTTCTTGAACTTTCTGTGGGCAGATCTCTTCCGCTGTAGCCGACTTGACAGTGAAGTGCGCCCGAGAAGTGCGATGTGTGGACCTCTCTCAAGATGGTGACCTGAAACTATTCAAGCCCTTGTTGTTGGAGAAACCTGATATTGTGGTTGTCACACCCTCTAAAGCCCTAGCCCACTTGAAAGCAAACCACCTCAAATTGAAAACTGGACTAGAAATTCTCGTAATAGATGAGGCAGATCTTATTTTTTCGTTTGGGTATGAAGATGAAATCAAAGAACTGTTAAGGTAATGAAAAAAATTTACAATTACTAAAAAATTTTAGTATATAACCACTCACTAAGATTTTTTGTCTACTGGTTTCGAGACGTACCCATCTCTTCGTCAGGACAATCACTACAACAGCATGCAAACAATACTGCACGTCACTACCATAGCACTATTCACACACTTATAACTACATAAAATGTTGATCACATTTGATTTTGGCCGACCCAAGGACCAACATGCACTAGGGGTTGCAGAACAAACATGCACTAAGGGCCAAGGTCTGACATGCACTAGGATTGTTAGTCAAAGTACGTCGGGTTTATATAGTTTTTTTATACATTACTTTGGAACTAAATCCTGATGCTAGAATGTAATGCTTTATCAAAATTTTTTTTGTGTTACTAACACATTGTTGTCGGGCGGTTTTTTTATTAATCCCTACCCTAATTTTACTCAAGACAGTCTGCCGCCCGACCCTCAGTATACTGATCGAAAGTAACCGCAAACTCAATTCCGATCTGTACAATGTTTTTTAGTATCTCTCGCGCTGTATCAAAAGTAAGCAAATAGAACGCCTATAAGCGTCTCTTACTCCTATAGTTTATAGGCATTTCAGGTGTTTCCCGTTTCAAACGTTTCCCCCAAAAAGTGTATAAAGATTATCATTTTTATTTTATATTAAGTATTAGTTTTGCAATCTATAGTGTAGAACATGTTGTAAAATAATATAAATGGCTGCAATGAATGTTTCTAAACAGTGAGCGAGTGTTTTTGCCTCGAATTTTCACTCATGAATTACATGAAATTATAGTAACTTTGAACATAAAGAGTAAATCCACTCACAAGTAGGAATAGGCTATGAAACTTATAAAGTTGAAGCCTGAGTAGGGACATGATAAACGGTGTTGCATAAGCCGTAGCTAGATTTCAGAGTCACTTGGACGTTAGGTAATTTAAAAAAAAAAAACTCTAAGCAGTGACAGTAGAACTGCCGCAACTCATTCTAAATTCAATTTTATTTTTTATAAATATGATAATTATCTTTATTTCTGAAATTAAATTCATTATTACGAATATCCTAACTATATTCATTTATAATTTTCTACAAATATAGGAAAACATAATTTTTATCTGACATAATATGATTTTGTCTGTTGCGTTAATCTATGAAAAATTATATAACTATTATAACGGTGGCTGAAACTTTGGGATAAAGAAAAAACAAGTTTAACCGGATCCACGCGGCTCGCATAACCGTATGTGTTTTAACAAGACATGCCCCATACGCGGCTGACATAAGCGTTTGTGTTTTCACTTTGCTCCAAGTTTCGAACCTCAGTTCAACTTGGAGGGATTTTTTCATGGTGTGGAACTTTGGATAAAATAATACGTCAATCCTCGGCCTTATGACATCTGTTGAAATATCTGACTAATAATTTGTAACATCACAAGGATAAATAAAACAACAGATCCCTGATTTTTCTTGCGGTCGGTAATTAGTCCGCGCCATAATCATGCCCTATATCTGTCTCACTCTCGACGCTACGCATCGCCAGTGGGTAAGAGTGACACACGATGCGTGCTTTGATTTATTTATGTTACGATCTAATTTGTTTATATTACGATATATTTCAAGAATAATGTGACACTCGTGTATTATAGAGTACCAAAAAGGCACAATGAATCCCATTGAACGTTTTTGCTTAGGAAAATAAATTGTTTCATAACTAAATACATGATAAAAGTAATCATTTAAAAAACGGCGAAATACAGCCGCGCACGAGCGTCTCTTAGGAACAAAGTTAACGCGTTTAAAAGGTTAAGAGGGTCAATCGAAAAAATATACTGGTTAGTGCAGAAATGATGTATCTCCCATACGCGATATATAGTAGATACATTGTTTTGAAATTAACCATTTAATAACTACTATAATTAATATATCTTCATTTATATCAAATGTTTTGGTTTATTATTATTTATTGATTTGGCTTTAACTTTGTGGAATAACATGGTGATTTAAATATAATAAAATACTTGTATACACTTTTGAATTTATTCATGTAAATTAGACTAGTTTCGAGAACTACAGATCATCTGAACATCTGTGGTTCTCAAAACTACTTCTGTTTACATCAATAAATGCAGAAGTGCTCTTTTACAAGTGATTTATTTTTATATTTGATTTTGATTATTTTCTCAGCTATTTACCGAGTGTTTACCAAGCTGTTCTCGCATCCGCAACGCTCTCGGAGGATGTGCAAAACTTGAAGAAAATAGTTCTGAGAAATCCGGTGATACTCAAATTGGAAGAGCCGGAATTGGCTCCGTCTTCGCAACTAGAGCACTACCACTTGGCTGCTGAGGAGAATGATAAGGCGGCCATCCTATATGCCTTGCTGAAGCTTAATCTCGTGAGAGGAAAAACAATCATATTTGTAAGGACAGTGGACAGGTGTTATAAGTAAGTGTCTTTAAATATTTACATAATTAATCAAAGTATGTACAGTACTTTATTTAATAAACTCCCTAAAGAAATAAAAAAAATAGAAGATATCAAAATTCTTAAGAAAAAAAATTATGCCCATTACATGTGAATCTTAAAAATATATATACATATAAAATAAACGATAAAGACTATTATACCATTTATCAAATAAAACAATAAGGTTCATATATACCTTGAGTGTAAGTCCCTCTCCAAACACAAGAGCTCAGTCTCTTTTTTGGAGCGGCACAGCGAAACTAAAATTATAAGTTTGCGATATGTACAAATGTTTAGAAATTGTATCAAATTTTATTAAAAAATGTAACTATATCAAATAAATAACAAAGTCCTCTACTTATGCAATTTTGACTTAGGTAAATTCGCACTTACATGATATTTTAAAATATTATACATTTTTATTTTTCAAGTCGTTTGTTTATACAAACTATTGTGTTAATGGGATAGTGAGAGAGAAAGATAGAAACGGTTTCTATAGAAAAAGAGCGAATAAGAAAGGTCTCTTTCAACTTGTATGGACTCTCTATTAGTATATCTTAGTTTATGTCATGGATTATTATTAAGTTTATCCATGTAGTGTAAAATGATAACTTTACAGTAAAACCTCAATATAGCGGACTAATTGGAGGAGGGGTGTCCGTTAAATCCAAAATTCATTATTTAAATATAGGTTTAAAATATATATATTTTTTTAAATATTGTACTGTATTCTGATATAAATAAACCATACAATAAAAACAAACAAAATTCTATTTATTGCCTTCAGACACTCGTTGTGAAGTGTCGTGCTTGATTCCGGTAATCCTTTTCAATGAAAAAGGAATCAAGTTTTGTTTGCATTTTTGAAGTTTGCCATTTTTTTATAATCAACTCTCTAAAATTATGAAAATGCGTATAATATTTATTGACCGGATTTTTGTCCTATATATTCAAAGTTTGTTAAATAGTGGTCCGTTATATCGAGATTTTACTGTATACACAAGTTTATTGAAAATATAAGATGATTTCTTGTACTGATTTTTGTCATGTAAATAATTGAACCAATATACTATTGAATTGTTGCAGATTTAAATAATTTTGAAGTGAACCTATATACCATTGAATTGTTGCATATTTAAATTATTTTAAAGTTCAGAGAAAAATATTACAATTTTTGTTTGTTTTCCAGGTTGAAATTGTATTTAGAACAGTTCAAAATACGAGCTTGTGTTTTAAACTCTGAATTACCCGCGGCAGTGAGGTGTCTGGCTGTCAGTCAGTTTAATAAGGATGTGTACCAAATTATTATTGCATCCGATGAAAAATCCTTGGAGAAACCAGATGGAGGTTTGCCCGTTCCTGTTGAAACAGATAATAAAAAGAAAAAGGTTCATAAACATTATTTTCATATTATATTCAAGTATGTTTTTAATAACTTTAACTATATTTTTGTGTTGCATATGTAGTTTATCATTTATTTACATAAAGCCAAAATATAAATGTTCGTTTTCTCAAAATCTTAAATCTTCTTAAGTTATCCAATGATTGCTTTGAAATTTTAACACAATGTTACATTTGAATACACCCTTATTATTTTTTTCTTGATAAACGGCTTTATTGACTGCGATGCCAGCATTATCTGTTGAACGTAATAGCAACACACACAAGCAACGCAAACACTTCTCATGGCAGACAGCGTGCTTCTTGACATCTACTATCATTTGGCATTTTCAATGTTTTCTCACAATCACATTGTTTTTTCATAGAATTTGATATTTTCATTGAAATTAAATTAAACAAATTCGAAATCTGTGCTTTTCATTTTTTTTCTTTTCCATTTTACTAGACTTAGCTGCAGCAACACTTGGCCAGGTACACCTAATTTATAGTTTTTTTTATTTTGTTTTTTATTAGTTTTTTTTTATTAACATTAATTGTATACATTTATTTAAATCACAATTACAAACATATTTTTAAAAAAAATAAATTTTGCAGAGACCCCCACCAAGCCTTGTGTGCCTTGCCGGTGGAGTTCTTTTTAATACACTTTTCATTATTTTTAACCATTTTAACCTAATATACACACAAAAAAGGGAGAAAATTTAAGAATATAAACATTTTACAATTTTCATGAAATAAACTTTAATATTTTATTTTGACCTCTAACATCCGTCGGCAACAAATTAAAAACGTTTGAAACGATATATTGCAGTGTTGGACTCCCATATTTATTGTTAATTCTTGAAAGTAATATGTAAAAATATTTTTTGCAGAGAGGACAGCAGCAACCCTCAAAACGAAAAAAGGATAAAGAATCTGGCGTGTCCCGGGGAATAGATTTCAAATGCGTGTCTAATGTAATAAACTTTGATTTCCCGCCCGATGTGAGTTCATACGTGCACAGAGCTGGCAGAACTGCACGAGGAAATGATCAGGTAATATTCATATATAGTTTGCGAAAGCTAAACTGGCGGTACACAATGGAGTCCGGTTCCAAACCTAATGTATGGAAGTGAAGCGTGGAGTTGGCAAGGATGAAAGTAAACTTAATACAGTCGAAGTGCATCCTGTCAGTCGAATGTGCGGCAAAGCTTTGTATGATAGATGTTCGCATGGTGATACATATAAGGAAAGAATGCAAGGCTGCGATAAAATCAATAAAGGTGTGTTGAGATGGTTTGGGCATGTGGATTGAATGAGTGAAGAAAGTATAGTTAAACAAATTTATGAGGCAAATGTGGTTGGTAATACAAGCAGAGGAAGACCAAGGAAAACTTGGCATGATCAAGTATTTCAAATACTTTAAAGTGGTCAGGTCAGGAGTAGGAATAATCGGCATGTATATATGAGAAGATGTATGAATGTGGAAGAAGTGACGATTGTGTGCAGAGACAGATTGGTCTGGAATTCTATTCTCTCTGCCTACACCTGCTGAGAAGCAGCTTGTTATAATGGTTATAATGATGGTTAGTTTGTTATAATTTATAGCTTAAAATATATATATTTTTTAATGTATCCCCAACACAGAAAAATTCAGTGAGGAATTACTGTAATTTCTTATTAGTAATTATTTATACGATAACGGAAAAAATAAATACATATGTACATACATATTTATATTGTTATATTGTTTACAGGGGACAGTTCTATCTTTTGTTTCAATGCGAGAAACTCCACTCAAAGAAAAGGTTGAAAAACACCTATCGAAAGGATACAACATGACAAACGTTTTGAAGTAAGTGACTCATCAAATAATTTGACATTTTTTAAAATTATTACTTCAGTTTAGTGATGAATAAGTATTCAACCAAATTGATAGAGTTATTATCTAACTCTGATCAAATAATGTCGACGTAATCTTCTCTCTGAAATTTTTCTTCATTGTTAAGTTGTAATTCATTGTTTTATATGTGATTTTTAACATTAGGTCTGTTTTATTTTGTTTCAGAACCTATGAATTTTGTTTAGAACAAGTAGAAGGGTTTAGGTACAGATCTAGAGATGCTTGGAAGGCAGTCACCAGAATAGCAGTCAGAGAAGCTAGATTGAAGGAAATCAAACAGGAGCTCCTGAATTGCAAGAAATTAAAGGTACCGGCGAATCTCCTTTTTACATTCTTTATTTTAAATTTTTTCTGCTTTAACCTTTTAACCGCGTTAACTTTGTTTCTGAAAGACACCCGTGTGTGGCGGTATTTTGCCGTTTTTTAAATGATTACTTTTATCATGTGTTTAGTTAAGAAACGATTTATTTTCCCAAACAAAAACGTTCAATGGGATTCATTGTGCCTCTTTGGAACTCTATAATACACTTGTGTCACATTATTCTTGAAATATATCGTAATATAAACAAATAAGATCACTATAAAATAAGTCACTCTTACCCACTGGCGATGCGTAGCATCGAGAGTGAGATATAGATATAGATATAGGGCATGATTATAGCGCGGACTAAATTACCGACCTCAAGAAAAATCAGGGATCTGTTCTTTTATTTATCCTTGTGATGTTACAAATTATTAGTCAGATATTTCAACAGATGTCATAAGGCCAAGGATTGACGTATTATTTTATCCAAAGTTCCACACCATGAAAAAATCCCTCCAAGTTGAACTGAGGTTCGAAACTTGGAGCAAAGTAAAAACACATACGCTTATGTCAGCCGCGTATGGGGCACGTTTTGTGAAAACACATACGGTTATGCGAGCCGCGTGGATCTGGTTAAACATGAAAAATTTATGTTCCTGTTTCATCTTCATAGAAATCTTGATTTTACAACACCCGCAAAATTACATAACCCCGTTTTTACATCATTTTAAAAAAAAAATTAAATATTCTGCTAATGCTTATGAAAATGTTTACCCTTCTATCTATCCCTATGTCTAAGTAAGATGTATCTAAAAAAAAAAAAAATGGGGTGTTAATGTACATACATAAAGCCTTAAACTCATTACATTTTTTATTATAGTTTTGTTTTTTTTTTAGCAGAGCTTTTGTAGTTTTTAATTTAAATTTTACTTGGTACTAACCACTGTTTCTTAAAATGTATACTGTCCTGTGTTTTGATGCGTTCCACATTATTTTCAACACTGCATTTATTATAGAATTTAAGAAATAGTGTTTACAAAGCAAAATTTTAATTAAAAATGGATAATTATTACCACAAAGTAACTATCGATTAAATTAATGAAAAAATACATAAAATTAGTTGTAATAAATCCGCAACATGGTGATGTAAGTTGTATTTTTGATTGACCAATATACGTGGGATAATTTTCATTGATTGGTAAGACTAAAGTTGGCATGGTACATTTATTATTATGTTACCTTTTTCACAGGGTTACTTCGATGATAACCCTCAAGAACTACTCGCTTTGCGTCACGACAAAGCCCTTCACACGGTGCGAGTTCAGCAACACCTCTCCGATGTTCCTGAATACATTGTACCTGAAGCATTGAAGCAAGTTAAGGGGATCACCAACTCCAAACCAGCCACAGCTGTAAACCCTCTTAAAAGGAAAAAGCCCAAATTCACATATGGCAGCAAATCGGCGCTCAAAAATAAGGTAATGCCATTAAAAATATTATGGAATTACTTTATAATTTTTGTTTTAGTCCGCCTCCGTGGTGTAACGGTTAGTGTGTTTAGCTACTGTGCTGGAGGTTCCGGGTTCGATTCCCAGGAGGGGGTGAAAATAAATATGAAGGATGATTTATTTATATTACCAGGGTATTATTAATATTACCCTGGACTGGTCTCCAAAGCGCTGGAGTGATCACCTTGCCTTCATGGAAGTAACAATCTAGATAACACTGCGTCAATATGATGCATTGGGTGTGGATAAGAGTTAGAAGAACTTTCAAAAAGAAAGTTTATTCGGGTTTCAAAATTAGGTATGAAATGAAAGGTTTTTTTTTAAATCGATTTGAACCATTTGTTTTATTTTTTTAGGCAAGACAGAGAAATCCGCTGTTAAATATGGAAAGTGAAGATAATTCTAAAAAAAGGAAAACAGAAGAATCATAATGGAATATTTTAATATTTTTCTGTGTCAAAATGTGTTAGTATGTTATTCAACATATTATTTTATATTCTAATAAAAAAAAAATTAAAATTGTTTTTACTATGTAACCAACTATGTATCCACTTAAAATATTGTCAATTTTTTTCTGTGTTTAATTCTTAAAGTAAAAAAAATTAGATGTGACCCCATAATGAATGTTATCAAGGTTTTTATTAACATCTCTATAAAAATTATTATCCAGATTACTTTCCATAAAAATTTCAACACATGAATGGCTACGCTGAAATCTCACAGTATTTCTTGCATACATGCATATGAGTAGACCACTTGCAAACCACATTATGTAAAAAAAATAATTAGAAAATGGCTCCAATCGGTAGAAAATGGATAAATATTAACGTCCATAGTTAACACAATCTGCCAAAACTCGTTAAGTTAGGAATAAAATGGAATAGAAAAATCAATACTCTTGCAAAACTCTCTATGCCGATCGACAATTCACTTTCTAAAAGCTCAAATCGTTAGAAGATTTTATATTCTACCGGTTTTATATTCGCCATTGGCTAAAAAACTTTATTTTTAACATAACGTGGTTTGGTACGCAATGCAAAGTTATAATAGAAGTGACAAATGACCATATTTGGCATGTTATGCTTTATTAGTTCAAAAAACGCAACGATAATTGTGACGAATATCAATGCAGTACATGGTGGTCGAACAACAAGCATAAGCCAATGTCAGTGGTGGTTCCAGAAATTTTGAGCCGGAAACTACAGCCTAAAGGACGAGCCTCATCCGGGAAGGTACCTTAAGCTTGATGAGAATGTCCTGGGGAATCTGGTGGAACAAAATCCCACCGTAATCTTTGAAGAACTGGCAGAGAAGCTTGGATTTGGTCATTTAAATATTCATCGATACTTCATGCCATCTGAAAGGTCAGCAAACAGGGTTTGTGGATCCCTCATAATCTTTCTGAGTCTAATCGCGAACAGAGAGTGAATGTATGATCTTCTTTGCTATCACGTCTCAGAAACGAGGCTTTTTGGATCGAATAATGACTGCTGATAAAAATGGGTTCTCTATGAAAATGTTAAGCGACAAAGGACGTTAGTCCACTACACGGAATTTTACTGTCCGTCACGTCAGTTAGCGTTTTAAATCGATGATTGGCTTCGATTGGCTTGTGCTTTTCTCCATCTTTCTTCGGATCAGAGTTCTTGATCGGTTTGTGAACACGTTGCGCGTAAATTCCTAAACTGTTGTAGTTTCTTTCATTTTTCAAAACCGGATTGCCGGATAGTACAATTCTGGGGGTAGTGGACAAGCGCCCAAAGTCAGTAAGTGGGGAAAGGAAAAACACCGGAATCTCAGGCTAAAGCACGTCTTCATCCACGTAAGGTGTTGCTTTCCTTTTGGTTGAATATGAAAGGCGTAATCCACTTCGATCTTTGAAACCAGAACCAAACAATAACGAAGGAGGTCTACTTCGAGCAACTTGAGCGGCTTATTAGTCAGTGTTATTAGAAAAACTACCATCACTGGTTTCATGACGAAAAGTGTTTTTCCAACAGGATAATGGTCGGCCGCACACAGTTAGGATGATGATACAACGGCTGGAGCAGCTTGAATGGGAAATGATGCCCCGCCCAGCATTTTCGCCTGACATACTATCTATCTACTCTATTTTTATATCTAATCTACTCTATATTTTTTAAATTCTTTTTCACTTGAAAAAGAATGTATTAATTAATAATCAATTTTGACAAATCATAGGTCTTTAAAAAAGAACTTTGGAAAAAATATTTTCGAAGTATTTTTCTATAATTTCCTTAAAGGGGCAAACCATGTTTGCCCCCTTCGTCTGCTTTAGCGCCCCCATTTATCTATGGACCCCCTCTTCCCGTTGGGAACCTTAGTAAAGGGTAAAAAAATAAAGCACTTTTTAACTTAAAACTTTATTTCTGTATTAGTGTTACAACCCCAGAATGGCTTACATGGCTGTAATAAGCCACTCTGGTATTGCTATAAAATACAATATATATTTAAAAACAAGAAAAATATACAAAAGAAATACAATGGCTAACGCATTTCTTTTTATTTCTAAATACATAATACAAGTGTAAATATTTATATATGTAGGTATATGATTTTGTTTTTTTTTCCTCTAACATTTAACACTGATTAAATACAATATTATTTTAATGACTAATGATTAACATCTTAGTAGCATGAATTTTACCTAAGCATAGTATTTTTTTGTTATATATTTTTATAAGCATTCCAATACATATTTCACATCCAAAATAGCTGAAAATAATATATATTTATTTTTTTTTGTTTTCATATTATTTTTTTAACCTTTTACGAAAAACTTTTATGCTCAAGCTATATGAATAAGCATTTACGTTTTCTGTCTTCACAGTTCGAATTTAAGCGACAAATTGGTACTAATAATATGTAAATCAATATTATAGTATATTTTTTTGAGAATTTATACACGGACACATTGTTTTGTTATATGTTAAAGCTATATAGCCACAGAATTCAACATATTTTTCTATTTTCTACATTACACGCAATGCTTCTCCTTGATTTAAAAATACGATTATCTATTATTTTCTAATATGCATATTTTAATAATATTTCTAAGCAAATAATATAGCAATTTGCACAGGTATGTGATGCCTTCTACGAATTTTACGTATTTTTATTTAGATATATTTCCACTATCATAATATTGTAAAAATTTATTTATGTATACATACTTTAAAACAACAAAAAAAAATTTTAACTATCCGAGTTGATAATATGGCTGAATTATCAAGACAGATAGTAAAATTATTCTGAAAAAATCGTTTAAATCATTTACCTCAATGATTTATTGCCCTTAAATCACAGAAGTAAATAATTTTTTAAAACTATTTACAATATTAATATAAACAACGATAATTTTACTGAATATGCATCATGAATTTTTAATATTATTTCATTAATTTTTAATATTAAAACATCCCGTTTTATTCAACGCACACTTTATACGATAATATATTAATACAGTTTACACATTTACAGCAAAAAAGCGAGACATTTTTTTTTTTAGTTTTTGTGTTTTTTTTTCAACAACTATATTAACGAATTTTCGAATATTGATAGATTTGTTTATAGTCGATCCAGCATTTACTGAGTTTTTTTTATATAAATCATTGATTCCTAAATACATTACTATATTAATTTTAAGCATTAATTACTTACATATTTTTATGTAGTGCTCATATACACCAATAAGCATATTTTTTACATTTGCCTAACATTCAACGAATCAACTATACATAAATGTTTTATAATTATTTTTTTTTAAATTATAATAAACCTCAAAAATGAATAATATATTTCACGGATATACTTTTTTAATGGTCCTTGTATTTGATATTTTCGTAATAATAAGTGTTAAATTTCGGTTAATTAAAAAAAAATAGAATATGGGAAACTATTTTGGATAATTTTAATAAGTTTGAATATATACGGTAGCGCATTCGTATACATGCTTGAAATGACAAAAATCATCAAAAATCCACTGTAAAAAAACCTTGAATTTTTAAGTTTTTAAATCTTAATTGAAACAAATTATAATTTAGTAACAATTCGTTATTCTGCCAGAAAAATACCAGAAAACATAAAACGTTATTGAAGAGGTTTTTTACGAAATAAATATCAAATAAATGCAATCTAATATTTTTTCACTTACTTTAGAAATCCATACATCATTAACATACCTACCAAAATAATGTACGTAAAAGAAAACAAACAATAGTCTAAACATTTTTTCTTCGAAAAGTTCACAAGGTTATTTTAATGTTATCAACAAGCAGAATACATGACAAAATTAAATTTAACGACTCCATAAATATGTTGGTAGGCATTTAATGCACAGACATAGCGATGGTTAACCTTTTAACCCATAATGAATCCAACATTGTGTTAAATATGCAGGGGTGTGCCAAAAAACATTGGCAAAAGATTATACTGCAGTATATTAAATTTCAACCAGATTACAACAATGAATTATTCAAGTACATAAAATGCAATAGAAACTTTTTTATTGCTGATGCACAATTTGACAATGAGGTATTAGGTTTTGCAGATTGACCATCGAAATGTTGTTTTTTTAAACTTATATCATGCTTTTTTCATGTGTTTTATTCACAAATGTTATATTTGCATTTGCCTTTGTTTATTTTGTTGCAAATGCATATCAATTTCACGTAGATCGTATTTTGCAATGTGAGTTTTCCAACTCAAATCCAAATTAAAATCATATTATTGCATCCACGTGTGCTAGTAAAACGACGCTTCTTTGATTAAATCAAACTTGCCTCCTCACTCGAGTAATTTGTCTCCCCATATAAACCATATCTCTCCCTCACTCGAGTCAACTATCTCCCCATATAAGCCACCTCGCTCCCCGCTCAAGCCGGGTCTCTCCCCAAAAAGATCATGTCTCTCCCCACTTGAGTCAGGTATCTCCCCGCTCGAGTCATGCATATCCCTGTTCGAGCCAGCTCTCTCCCCCGTTGAGTCACCTCTCTCCCTCCAGCTAGCCTTTCCTCCCCCTCACACTAGCCACTCTTGTGTAGAGCGCGGAGGTCACACGTCCGTTCCTCCGCAGTAGCTCGTAGGTCTGGTAGATACTTCTGGCTTCATGATGGTTTTAATACGCTGAAAAATAATAACGCATCGTTGATTTCAGAATTTTATATTTTATGCACAAAACAAGGGTGGAACTGGGCATTTTAAAGAACAAGGCAGAAACAACAAAATGCGTTTTTTTTCATAAAACTATTTTTTTATAAATAAATTAGCACAGCTTTTTTCTCGTTTAACACTACGGAAAAGTACGGGTTCGCATTTTTTTTCTCTCAATATTACGAAGTTAAAAAAAATATATGTTTTGCTAAAACAATGAAAATGTTACATCTGATGCTTAGAGTGAATTATGTTTTAAACATGTGTATATTTTTGTAATAACATACAATCAAAAGTAGATTTATTGAAAATTATTTAAAATATCCATTTCTTTAACCTACCTTGTAAATAGCAACAACAAAGCAACAATTATAAAAACATTCAAAAAAGGTTTTTAAAACTTTTTTTCTCGTTTGTTTTGGCGTGTGTGTAATAGGTACTTATCCGTTTGAATCGCGGAATTAGTAAAAAATATACGAGATTTATTGAGACGTATAATATTACAGTGTATACTTTGAAAGCTTTCTCTCACTGTATCGACTTGGATTCTAAAATCCTTCAAGTCCACAGCATGCATGTCTGAATCTAGTGACTAGTGACATCTGAATCCAACTCTTCAATGTACGTTTAACTTTAAACCGATAGTAAGACGTGTAGCCTCCGAAGTATAAACTGTCCGTTAAAGTTGACTTGAAAGTGATTATCCGGGATCTGAGTGCAAGGTGAGTGAGAATATCGGATGTCAAGTGGAAATGTAAATAGTATAATCCCTCACACCGCGACTAGTTCACGTACTTTTGGTTGTACTAGGTAGGTACCATATATTATTCTATGATCATTAAAAAAATATATTTCGCAGTCACCCAGTGAAAGGATATTCCTGCCAATGTCAAATGTTATTTTGATCGTTACGTACCTGAAAGAGAGGTGATCAACCCAACGCTTCAGGTTTCAGTCCAGGATAATATTAATATGAAAGTGGAAAATCACTAATTTATTTCGACCCTCCTGGGAATCGAACCCGGGGCCTCCAGCACGATTGCTAAGCGTGCTAATCACTGCACTACGGACGTGGGGTAATTTTGAAACTTTAGTAGTCGCTAGATAAACTAGAAAAATTATTTCAGAGACCTTTATTATTAATATTATTAAAATTATTTTAAGAATTATAATATGTAACTAAATAACCAGAAGACAAAAGTTACTGAATGCAAAATATTTAAGGTTTTTTTTTCAAAATGGAAAATTCGAGATCAATTCAAAATCAGATTCGAGAACTAGCGTTATAAACTTTTTATCTACAATACATAGGCAGATAAAATGTTTCCTATTTTAAGTTCTATTTTTATTTACCCACTGAGATTCAAATATTTAAGATCGGGTTCAGAATGCCAAAGTCGTTATATGTATTTAACGTAGTAATATTTTCCTTCGTAAATTGGGTATAAATAATATGTAAAGTGGGTGTATAATAATAAAATAAAGAATGTTTTGCTTTGTAATTAAAGTTTATAATTAAAGTTTATTCTTAATTTATCTTTATAATATTTTTCAATCTATCTGATTCTGACAGTTCAGAATATTATATTTTTTCTATCGGATGTCTTTTGTTTTATTCTGTGCGACGCATGCGACATCTGGTGGTAGAACTGTTTTATGTAGGTACTATTTATAAGTACTTAATAAAATGTATAGGTAGGTACCTAGGTATTTTATTACATGTATATCGACACAGATAAAGGGACCAGGTAGGTACTTGTAAGAAATAAATAATGATCTTTCACTCTTATAATGAAATAAATAATCATCTTGTATGTATATCGACACAGATAAAGGTACCAGGGAGTAAGAAAGAAATAATGCTCTTTCACTCACGTGTATAACTGATCCCGGTGTAATGAGGAACTTGTAGATGATGTAGAGTGGAATACAGATGATGGATGAGCCGGTGAGGACCCACCCCACCGTGATGCTCCAGTCTGGGTACTTGTATTCACTGCCGAGCATGTCCTCGTACGATAGGAGAGAGAATATGAAGATGCACTGTAATGACAAATATTTGTATTTATCAACAATTTACTATTATTTCTTAAGATTTATCTTTAATAAATATCACGATGTGTGATTATTGATTATTGACTAATAAATTAATATGAAAAATCACAAGACTATCGGTAGCATTCTTATTGAAATATGTACAGAAATAAGGGATATATATGAAGGTTTAAACTTAATATATTTTTATAAAACGAAAAACGTGCGTTCGCATACGTCATCAAATTTCCGTCATCGAACGTTTTATGACGTCATATGGTTTATAGAGCTGTAATAGTAGTAGTGTGGATTGTTTTTTACCACTACACTACCATTAACCAACGAAAATGACTGAAATGAGTCATTGAAAAAACATTAACTTCATATAACGTTCCCTACAATAACGCGGTACCTATCTCAACGTTTTAGGGAGGTTTCCTGTATTTATAATGATTTATATCGAATTACCAATCGCAAACATTACAAATTACAATAATGTGCCTTCACTGAGTTTTCCCGTGCCAACGGCACATTTTACAAAATTTAAAATCTAAGAAAATTTATGTGTGTCCAAATACTTGTTCACAAAATCTGGATTATCTCCAATTACAGGAGTTATTTTCATATGATTTTTTTACATCTCATCAAATATGAAGAAGAATATGGAAGTCTGGGCATTTACGGGGCTGACGACCGTCATAGAACGCTCATAGAACTATGACGGTCGTCAGCCCCGTAAATGTCCAGACCTCCATATTCTTCTTCATCTTTGATGAGATGTCAAAAAATAATATCTAAGAAAATTGTTTAACTGTCTAAAAAATACGACATGGCTGAATGATGGAATATAATATTAGATCTTCCCACCTTCATTATTCAGTATTATTATTTTTACGATTTAAATTAAATTATCAACAATAAATCACTATTTATTAAGATTTAAAGCAAATTATCAACAATAAATCACTATTTATTAAGATTTAAAGCAAATTATCAACAATAAATCGCTTTTTATTAATATTTAAAGCAAATTATCATCAATTCATTATTGTAAATTGAGAGATCATGCCAATTTCAACTCTCTGAATCCTACACTAATTCATTTATATTTACATTACTCTCTATTAAATGACGGTATCCAAGACCCATGTGGTAAACTTTACCATGGGCCATGTGGTAAAGTACCTACTCAAAGCGACGGCATCATCACGGCTGTCCAAATTTAAAACACAGTAAGGGACATTTTTTTGTAGTAGGTTTTTTTTTTGCATTTTTGGACTAAGTAGAGTCTACTTAGTCCATAAATGCAAAAAAAACCTACTACAAAAAATGTCCCTTACTGTGTTTTAAATTTGGACAGCCGTTCATTTGTTATGTTTAAAGTTATTTTGAAAGACAATCAACAAAACAATTATCTTTTATTTATCCATCTCAAGAATATTTTTTTACATTTTGTTTACTGTAGGAAAAGGTTTATTTATTTATTTAAATATTATTATTTTTGGATAATAATGATTTGTCATCCACAGGGTGAGTAATCCAGTGTCTGAAAACTAATAATAAATTGTTAAAAATCAACTGGTCAAATGGAAATATCTAAACATTTAAATCAGGTTTTCCCCTAAAAATATATGTACCCTAAACTGTTTCCATTATAAAATAAAACTTTTTTTGTTTTTAATAACTTTTTATGGGTGTTTTTTTTTTCCAACCGGTTTCGCCAAGAACCTTGTCATCATCAGGGTTAAACATGTACCACAAAGTAAACAGTTTTCTATTATAATTAAAATATAACTTTGTTATAATTCCTCTAACCGTCCCTTAACACAAACATTCCGCATTACACTATAATATAAATGTGACTTTGTGTTAAGATCACTATAAATATATTTTTAAAACTTAATTATTATTTTAAATCAATGTTTTACTTAGTAAATACCACTATTCCTTCAAATCTACTGTGACACGTGTTTCTTGTCACAATAGATTTCAAGGAATAGTGGTATTTACTAAGTAAAACATTAATTAAAAATGGATAGATTTTACCACAAAGTGACTGCCGAATCAATAAATGAAACTTAATTATTATATCTACGCTTCTTTTTCAAGACTGATTATTGTAACTAGTATTAATCAGTCTTGAAAAAGAAGCGTTTAGCTTCGAAACCGGTAGACATTATAATTAAGTTATGATAAAATATTTACAGTGATTTTAAAACAAAGTTACATTTTAATTATAGAGTGTAATGCGGAATGTTTATGTGTCAGGGGATGGTTAGAGGAATTATATATAAAAAAAAAGCGGTTAGCTTCGAAACCGGTAGACATTATAATTAAGTTATAATAAAATATTTATAGTGATTTTAAAACAAAGTTGTATTTTAATTATAAAATGGAAAATCACAAAGTTATTTCTTCAAATATAAATTACATACGTTTTCTATTAGTTTTCTATCAAGAACGTCTGAAGTCTTTCTTACCAGCAAGAAAACTGGGCTGATGTAGTTCCAGCACACTCTCCAGAAGATGCCGGGTCGGTGGCCGATCATCTGCTCCACGTCAGATGAGAAGTTGTCCACTCCGTAGAGCCAGCAGACCCCTGCAGCTTCCACAAACACCACGAACAGGATGGCCAGTCCGGGGCCGTATACGTTCAGCAAATTGACCAGGTACACTCCACCCTGGAATCGTAATCTTTGTTAGCCATTTTTATTTTTTATCTTTTAGATTGGAGGTACAAGATTTTTTTTTTCAATGATCTATTTTGCAGTCACCCAGTGAAAGGATGTTTCTGCCAGTGTCAAGTATTATTTTAATTTACAAACAAAAAAATAAGAGGAAATTTAATTTCAATTCTAACCCTTGTCCGCACCCCAATGGTGTATAGGACACTGCATTATTTAAACACAGTGTTATCTTGATCGTTAACAACCGAAGGAAAGGTGATCAGCCCTCCGCTTCAGGTACAAGTCCAGGGTAATATTGAATAAATATTAGAGTGAAAAAATCACTTATATTTATTTGACCCCTCTGGGAATCGAACCCGGGACCTCCAGAACGGCAGCCGAGCGTGCTGAACATTACACTAGGGAGGCGGACGTAATAGAAGGCGGAGGCGGAGTGTAATAGAAAATACTAATAATAATAATTAATATTATTTTTTGACATCTCATCAAAGATGAAGAAGAATATGGAAGTCTGGACAGTTATGGGGCTGAAGACCGTCATAGGCTGGTTTAAGAGAAGTTTCATCATCTTTGATGACATGTCAAAAAATAATACGAAAATAACTCCTGTAATTGGAAATAATCCAGATTTTGTGTACAAGAATTTGGACACACTCCAAAATGTGTTAATAATAATTAATACAAAATTTCATAGTTTAAATGCGTTAAGCTTTATCATTTTAGAAATGATGAACGCAATTCTAGAATTAGGTGCAGAAAGAAGGGTGGGGAGTTGGATTCCTGCCCTTGTTAAGCTATTTAGAAATTTCTCCTTTCTTGTTGTGAGCGGACACTGAAAGAACGTATGGTTTGCATCCCCTATATCTTGTCCACATTCGCAATTGGGTGATGTAACGCACTCTAAAGGTTTATAGATCATTAAGTGGGTTTTTGTTTCATCTACATAAGAACATGTTTTATTTTAATCTGTGTTGAGAACAAAAAGGATAAACTAAAAGAGTGTGGGCCAATTAGAAACTTCTCAGCATTTGATCATTGCTGGGAGAAAATCACGTAAAACTCTTCAGGATAAGCCGGACTATTGAATCCTGATCTAGAATCGTAAAGTTAAGTATTTTTTATGTATTTATAGATGGGATATGCATTTATTATTTATCTTGCTTATTATGTATAAGGTTTGTAGAACGTTAAGTGGATTTTTGTTTCTTCTACCTGAGAACACGTTTTATTTTTTTGTTGGGAACAGGAAGGATAAACTAGTATAGATCAATCAGGAACTTAGCATTTGATCTTTGCTGGAAGAAAACCACGTAAAACTCGTTAGGAGAAGCCGGACTGTTGACTGTAGTCAACAGGTCTTCCGTTCCACTAGAAGAGGGTTTGGCATTTTGTGTCCTACCTTGGTTTATGATACCCACGTCCTTCACTATTTTTATCATAAATGAGTGAGATAATATGAACATACCTCTCGTGAGTTTCTTATGATCTAGCATGGATCCGATGTCGGATAGGTTCTCTCACTCAGGCTCCTGCAACGCGTCTTTGTTATGTTTTGATGCAACGAGCAGACCATAATGTTAACAATACCAGCTCGCTAATCCGAACGTAAATCGTGCAGTGGGTCGTTCGGATTCATGAGTGTTTTGAGGAAAACGAGCGAGAGAAAGGATTCGGTGTGTGAAAATGCTTTCCCTTTTTTTAATTTTTATTAAGGCACTAAATGAACAATTAAAAAAATTGATACTTTTATTATGGCTTGAAAAATAAATATTTTCTTTTGAACCCACAAACCAAACGCTCAGGGGCTTAATTACACATTCGTCACAAAACCGTAAATTTCCCAGTGTTTTGGAAGAATTTTTCAGCCCAATTGATGGCAATGTTGAAAGCTTTCCCGGTTTCAGAATATGGATTTTTTTTATTTGCATCGTTCGGATTGATCATACTTCAAATCTATCCAAAATCATACCAGCATGTAGAAAGTAACTAAGATCATAAAATGAATGTAATATGGATGTTCAATAATAAGCAGAATGGTGACCATTGCACGAGTGTATTAAGGACCAGTATTCGTTAAGTCGCAACTTAATTTTCTCCAGGTAACATTTTACGTAGGTAATTGATTTTTTTCTTAAGACACAGTTTTTCCAATGAAAAAATATATTTTTCTTCAAAATAATTATATGGTTTTGAAAATAAAAGAGTTATCAAAAGATCTAAAAGAGCTTAAATAATGTATAAAAATATTTTTTTCAAATATATTACACAAACAAAAAAATATCCGAAATGCATCATTAAAAAAATCCGGCGTGGAAAGACGTGTTACGAATTCCGTGTTGCGTTGTATCCTCTTACGTGATCGCTTTTCTTATTGGTAACGTAATACTAACGTTTTCAGTCTTATTAATATCGTTTCTCATTTGAATGTATTATAAATACTAGTTTATAATGATGTGTATATGTTAGCCAAAATCAGTTGAAATGTATCATTGTTTATTCTACCTATAAAATTAAGTAGAGTAGGTACAAATACGATTAGATAAAAGCGGCCATGCTAAAAGAAAGGCTAAGAGATTGGAAAAGCTGTGAAAATTACAATTTCAAATCAGGCATCGTGTCTGCCGGCCCCTTTCCACTGTATTACAAGTTAGAGCTATTGTAAAGGAAAATAATGTTTGGCAACTAATGATAGTTTCGTTGTATTTTTCATCATGGTAGTTCTTTAATATAAGTTATATAAACTGTTATTACAACATGTTAAGTAAGTTATCATAATTGTGTTAAACTTGAGTTAACGAATCGGATATTATTGTAATATTAAATTATAATAAGACAATCTCTCACCGCATTTATGAACTTTTATATTAAAATTTATATAAAGTCATATTTATTCAATATTACCCTGGACTGGTACCTATAGCGCGGGAATAATCACCTTGTTTTTTGTTGCTATTATTAACGATCAATATAACACTGTGTAAATGGGGTGCAGTACCCTATGCACCATTAGGTGTGGATAAGGGTTGAAAGAAGAATAAACATAGCTTACATATTGATGTAATAACTTTATCAGTTAAATCTCAAGTTGACATACTTATAGCATCCGTACAGTGAATAATCCAATGTCTGATAACATATGTATTAACATAATAAATTTTTGATGGTCATCTGGTGAAATGAAGTATCTAAAAATTGAAATCGGTCTCTTTATCGTAAATATATATGTTTGTGAACTAATTTGGAATGAATCTCACATATGTTTAATTGGAGTAAGCTATATATATATATATATATATATATATATATATATATATATATATATATATATATATATATATATATATATATATATATATATATATATATATATATATATATATATAGATATAGATATAAATATATATGTGCTTCACGAATTTCTCAACTGATGGCGCCACAAGCAGCCAAACTTCCAAATCTATTGTGAAATGAATATGAGACCATTGCACATAACAAGTTTGAGAAATTAATGAAACATGGATGTTTAATAATAGAATGAATGTTACACAAGTGAATAAAGTGATCACTTAAGCCAACCAAATACTTAGTCATAAGCTCGAAATACTCAGACTACTATCTTATTTTGTATCAAAACGATAGATCATCATCTCATCTTGAGACACCTGAAACACCTATTACATTTTTTTAGTCTAGCTGATGCGTGTTGATGTAGAAATACATTAAAATATAATTATATACAAAAACGGCATTATTTGATGTTATGGTGGAAGTTTGATGTAATGTAAATGCGTGATTGAGGGCAAAATTTCCTAAGAATCATTTTTCCAGTTGAAAGAAAAGCTGCTAATGTTCGTCCGAGCTGGGGGTGAATCTTATTTACGGTGGTTGATTGATGGTTGCTGATATTTCACCGTTTGGAAAGTAAAAACAGTACATATATTAAGTCATTCCCAACCGTTCCAATTGACTTCCATAATTTAGTAAAGGGGGTAAAATACTATTTCTCGCGTTGTAATAGTGTAAATAATATTATGTTTCAAAAGGAAAAAATAGCGTTCAGTAGCATAAAAATGTGTGTAAATCAGGTAGTGGAAAATGTTTAAAAATCCTCTAGCACACAACTATGATACCCGCTTCACCCACAACGAAGGGTTGATGGTCCCAAGAGTAAACTATAGTAATGGAGGTAGAACAATTTAATACATGATTCCTTTAATTTTTAATACATACATATGTAATTACATTAATTTATAAATTTTCTTATTATAAACAATTGAACCACTTCCATATGTATTGCTTAATCTTGAGACCTTCAACCCTTAGGGCGCTTGTCCACTACCCGGAATTTTACCGTCCGGCAGTCCGGTTTTGAAAAATGAAAGCGACTACGACAGTTTAGCGTGATCAAATTCACGCACCGATCAAGAGCTCTGATCCGAAGAAAGATGGACAAAAGCACAAGCCAATCATCGTTTTAAATCTGACGTGCCGGACGGTAAAATTCCGTGTAATTAAGTGTAGTGGACAAACGCCCATAGTCGTGGATGAAGCGGGTATCATAGTTGTGTACTAGAGGATATTTGTATTTTTTCTACAACTGATTTAAACATATTTTTATACTACGGATTACATGTTTTTTTTTTTCCTTTTGAAAAATTATATTCTTTTTGTTTATTTTTTTCAGAGAGGCAGTAAGCCACATTATGCATCTTGTTGGTGGAATTTTTTTAACACACGTTTTTTTTACCATTTTAACATAAAACACACAAAAAATATGTACATGTGTTTTACGACTTTTACAATATTAACTCTTTATCATTTACCCATTCCTTTATTTTGCCTTTGGTTCATATTTTGGTTTGCCCTCCGCTGGCAACAAATTATTAATGAAAGGTGTATTGAAGTGGTTTCCTCGTATAATTAGACTATAATTAATTGATTTATTTATTGCTTTATTTAATTAATTAACGTTTACCTTAGATAATTAGAGTTTGATCCGTTGCGGTGCTTTATCCCCTATACCAAAACAAAATGTTTGCAACTTGCAAACAGAAAGAGAAACTATTCATCTCGGCGCAGACAAAAGTGAATTCAGGTTGATAAGTACAGTTTACAGAATGACTGATGAAGAGTGAAGAAGGGAATTGATGGAGCAATCCCTTGTCTGAGAGGGGAACAACAAATGTTCGAGAGGTTCTGTTAGGAGGGAGGAAGGTGGAGGTAGCGGGGGCAGAGAGGGTGGCTCATAAAATTAATCGTGGAGAATAATAATACCATACATCTCTCGCGAGTCTCTTGTTCCGATTGCTGTTAACGTGAATTTATTAATTTTATGTGTTAATTTTATATCAAACACAGATTTTTTGAGTCTACTAAGTTGTATTTTATTAACAAAAACACATAAAAAATTATATTTTGACAATTATTTCGCCTTGTTAGGGCCCTAACAAGGCGAAACAATTATCACAATTTAATTTTTTTGTGTTTTTGTTAATAAAATACAACTTAGACTCAAAAAATCTGTGTTTGATTTAAAATTAATACATAAATTCAAATGGAGTTCTACAAATTAATCGCCAAATCAATAAATAAATTATTTATTTGTGAATGTTCGAGTGTTTATCACAAACAAAAACTATATATATTTTTATAATTAAAAGCACACTATTGCTTATAAAAATATAGAGTACTACATCGTATAGAAGCAGTGTCATCTCGATCGTTATCGTGATCAGCTTTGAACTTACATTACATTACATTTGGACATATTAGACTGAAAAATCACTTATATTCATTTTGACCCTCTTGGGAATCGAACCCGGGATGGATCGAATCTTCGGCGTAGCCTACTTAAGTATAATATAATACCCAAAAAAAAAAATTTATATATATATATATATATATATATATATATATATATATATATATATATATATATATATATATATACAATATACGTGTGTATATGGGCTTCTATACGATGCAGAACCCTATGCATCATTACTGGAGATAAAAATTAAAAGCACATTACTGTTTTTACACTGCTTAGTGTTTTTTTGATCGATAGATAATCAACAAAATAATAGTAAGAAATATGAAATAAAAATAATAATAAAAATCTGTTGAAGTCAGAAAAATAATTGTTACGTTTCTTCGTGTCACCAAAATCGTATATGTTTTTACACTTAAATATCTAAATCATAATTTCCACCACTTCACTGGGTTTTGATTTGCGGTTATGAGGTGATAGTATGAGGACAAAATAATGACTCGCGTATACCTTCATTCAGGTAATGGGTGACATACATTCGTAATTCCCAGTAGACTATCATTATAACATGGTATAGGTGTCCAGTAAAACGTTATGGCTATGAATGTTACATGAGGCGAAGTGTTATCTCGGAATATATTACCGGCTCTTTCGAATGTGCGATGTTGCCTTTGACCTGCTTTCATTGGGCTAGGAATCTACGAGTAAGATCGACTCTTAGGGTATACATCTTAGGGTATTATGGATACAGCGTTTGGAGTTAGAAATAATTTATATTTCATATTATTTTTTGACATCTCATACAAAGATGAAGAATAATATGGAAGTCTGGGCATTTACGGGGCTAACGACCGTCATAGGCTGGTTTAAGTGATCACTTCACACACGTGTAACATTCACCGATTCTACCTATTATTGACAACCACACTACTCAAATTCTTAGAAGTTCTATACATATATGAACCAATTTTGAAACATTATTCTTGAATCACTAGAACTTCACTAGAGACATCTATTGGTGAGATGAAAAGTGTGTAAAGTGATCACTTAAACCAGCCTATGACGGTCATCAGCCCCGTAAATGCTCAGACTTCATCTTTGATGAGATGTCAAAAAATAATATGAAAATAACTCCTGTAATTGGAGATAATCCAGATTTTGTGAACAAGTATTTGGACACACTCAACATGTTTAAATAATTTATATTCTTAAACGGTGCTATCGATAAATATCTAGTTTTACATTATTAGATCTACAACTAATACATACTACTACCATCACGCCATTTTCCGCAGGGGTAGACAGAGAGGATTTGATTGATCTAATCGTGCCAAGTCTTTTTCGGCCGTCCTCGTTATCGATTAACCCTATTTGTATTTAATGATTATCTCAAGTTTGGTTAATATAACTTCGTTATATCTATTAAGTGATTACGAAGACTCATCTATCGCATTGTTTTACATCATCAAGGAATGATTTATCGTTGTCTATTTATTAAAGGTAATCAGCTTCAACACTATACAGGATATAACGAGAAGTAAAATCGGAAAATTACATCAAGTAAATTTACATCTCACTAATAGATGTCTCTAGTGAAGTTCCAGTGATTCAAGAACAAGGTTTCTAAATTGGTTTATATATATAGAACTTCCAAGAATTTGAGTAGTGTGGTTGTCAACAATGGGTAGAATTGGTGAATGTTACACGTATGTAAAGTGATCACTTAAACCAGCCTATGACGGTCGTCAGCCTCGTAAATGCCCAGACTTCCATATTCTTCTTCATCTTGATGAGATGTCAAAAAATAATATGAAAATAACTCCTGTAATTGGAGATAATCCAGATTTTGTGAACAAGTATTTGGACACACTCAAAATGTTGTAAGTAAAATCGGTATCTACAATTTAACCATATTGTACAATAAATATTCATACAAAAATATCTTTACCACAATTGTATTATTCCTATTGATCAGATTTCCCTTCCATATAAACATTTCCACGCGTATTTCCCGCGGGACCTCCTCGGGCGCCGTTATACAAAAATGAGATAATTATTGTCTGCATCCTCGAAAGCTTTCAATTCATTAGCAGGATCTATATATTGACAAGGACTTTACTTCCTCTCATTTAGGTAGCTCTTTACAGCTCGTTCCCTAGAGGAGGATGTACGGGATAATGAATACTGGCAAGGCGATTGTTATTGATTGCGAGGCTTAACTGCGATTAACTGTGAATTAAAGCTAGGCATCCATATAATTTGTAACCTCATCGATAAATTCTACATCAAATTACGTATCTACAATATCGCGATTAATTGTGTTTCTAAATAATGTGTAATATGAAATAGTTATACCTACTATTTCGTTGATGGTTTGATTTGTGTTATTTACCTCTATGAGGCACAGAATTTGATACAGTTAAAAAATCCATGTTGCACAGATTTTTTTATTGTTGACTTTTTAAAAAAAACATGAAATTGAAAAAAAATTGTTGTAAAAAAAAGTATACGAAAATAACGAAATCGCTTGTTTATATTTACTATAGTCGTGTATTTTTGTAGACATGTCTTTTTTATTGTAAACTTAAAAAAAATTAAAATATGAAACTGAGAAAAAAATTGTAAATAAATGCAACAAAGGAACGAAAATAAATATTTATATTTATTATAGTTGTTTATTTTGGTAGACCACAAAATCTTTAGCAACAAAAAATATTATGCCTTTAAAATTAAATAATAAATAAAATAGCTTACATCTAACTACCTAACTAACCGTCACGCTGTTTCCCCACAAAGGTAGGCAAAGAGAATAGAACTCCATACCAATCTGTCTTCGCAAACACTACCTGCCCTATAATTTCATACTAATAACATGCACTATCTGCCCTTAAACGACTGTATAAGGCTCAAACATTTGAACGACATCACGAGTATGTTTTTGCTGGTTGAAAGATATTGCTTCTTAGCAATGAGCCCTCTAATGTACATACCATATTTTCAGTACAAGAAGTTTAGATAAATAAAAATTACATTAATTGATTCGGCAGTCACTTTGTGGTAAAATGTTTCCATTTTTAATTTAAGTTTTAATCAGTTTTTATACGGTGTTTGAAAATGATGCGAAATGTATCGAAACACGTGTCACGATAGATTTTAAGAAATAGTGGTATTTACTTAGTAAAACTTAAATTAAAAATAAATAAAATTTATCTTGAAAAATCGCTTACGTATGTTGTAGTTGGCAGGGCGCATATGTAGATGAAAACCAGGAGTAGTCCTACGAAGATTTCTCGCCTTCTTCCGAGAGCCCGAGGGTACTCGTCACACAGCGCTGTGATCATGGCCTCCAGGCCTCCGAAAGTGCTGTCCAGCCCCAGGGTGATCAGCATCAGGAAGAAGATAATGGACCAAAAGACTGATCCCGTCATGGTGGCTATGGCCTCCGGGTAGACTATGAACACCAGGCCGGGTCCTTCAAGGCCTACCTCTTCTATGTGCTTGTTTTGGACATGTGCCATGTAACTGTTGGAGAATGATTAAATTTGATAAAACATAGTTGTAGAAATAGCATAATTATTTTCATTTCTTGGTAGAATTGCATTTTATAAAATAAAACTACAAAAATACGAATTAATGTTTTTTTAAGTGGTATTACACAAAGTGAACGACGAATGATAAGAAGAGTGTTAATAAAACAACAAATATTTAGTTTTTTCGACATTTATTTTATTTGATCAGTGAGCACGTTTTGTCGTTACATCATTTGCTGGGAGGGTAGGCACAACAAGGCACGGTTGAAAACCATGATTTTAACACTCTCCTTATCATTTATTGTTCACTTTGTGTAATACCACTAAAAAAATTAAACCACTTAAAATATGTAGAGTTATGATTTTATATAATCATAGGTTTAAGTAGTGTATTATAATAGTAATTTAAAAAAATAATGGGATAGTTTGGATTATTCGAGGATTTTTAATTTTTCCATTAATGGATTTTTGTTGGTAAATTTAAATAATATATTGGTGAATCTGGAACCCTTGGTTGACAACTCC
This sequence comes from Brachycentrus maculatus, assembly GCF_059751285.1. NCBI lineage: Eukaryota > Metazoa > Arthropoda > Insecta > Trichoptera > Brachycentridae > Brachycentrus > Brachycentrus maculatus. Next base: position 1,588,834 of record NW_028280931.1, on the reverse strand, counting down.
CTCTAATTACTTTCCCGTACAAATGTGAATTTTATCCCGTACAAATTTAACCAGACTGAGTTACAGCAACGCGTGGTCGGGTAAAGCTAGTCTTAAATATATCTTTCAAATATTTTAATAGTCTAGCCAATTTCTAGTTGTTTGCACGTAACGAAAATAATAAAATAAGAAAGATTTTTTTTTTAACACAGGACTTACCCCAATACCGAAAATATAACGAAGCCCGCTAGAAAACTTGTGAGGCAGTTGATGGACGATGTAAGAATGGCATCTCTGTAGCAGTTGTTATTGAACTTGTTGTAGCTGGAAAGAGCGAGGAGAGTGCCAAACCCTGGACCCAGGGAGAAGAAAATCTGGGATGCGGCGTCTATCCATACCTAAGAGGACATATGTGCTTGTGTAATTATGTGCCACTGTCGGTCAATGTAAAATCAAACCAAACGAAGTGCCAATATCAATAAAATGTATACTCAATATAAATATAAATATTATTTATTATTTCAGACACTGGGTTATTCACCCTACGGATGAGATATCAATTTTAAAGGTGTCTCAACTTGATATGAAACATAGTTCTTCCCTTTTTTTAAAGAAGATGGAAGTCTGAGCATCCTGGGGCTTACGACCTGGCATTTGGCTAGCTTAAGCAATAACTTTACATACAACATTTTGAGTGTGTCCAAATACTTGTTCACAAAATCTGGATTATCTCCAATTACAGGAGTTATTTTCATATTATTTTTTAACATCTCATCAAAGATGAAGAAGGATATGGAAGTCTGGGCATTTACCCCGTAAATGCTTAGACTTCCATATTCTTCTCATCTTTGATGAGATGTCAAAAAATAGTGTAAAAATAACTTTATACACTTGTGAAGCCTACACTATTCTGCCCATTATTAATAGAATTAATGCAAAATGGATATTCAATCTTAAAAAAAAACGTAAATACCCAGACTTCCATATTCTTCTTCATCTTTGATGAGATGTCAAAAAATAGTGTAAAAATAACTTTATACACTTGTGAAGCCTGCACTATTCTGCCCATTATTAATAGAATTAATGCAAAATGGATATTCAATCTTCAAAAAAACGAATAAAATAAATATAATCTTCATTGAAACTCATCAGCCAAAGGATTAAGCTCTTAATATAATATCCATTTTCTGACATTTGATTTGTATAATTTTAATAGTAATAGAGATTTTTTGAAATTTCAACCTTAGAGTTTTGAAGTTTATGCCACTCTGGAGTTAGGTAGTAACGTATTCCTTCTGCAGCTCCAGGAAGTGTTACGCCCCTTGCTAGTAAAATCAAAAGCACTACATAAGGCGCTAAAGCTGTCACCCACACCACCTGAAAAATGATCCTGCGATTAATTTACATCTGTCTAAATAGATAACATTGTTTCAGGTGGAACAAGAATGAAACCATTTTACAGTAGTGGCGCATTAAAATTTATTTGTTGATAGAATTAAAATAAACAATTGCCAAAAATTTTGGTAACCTCTTCTCGTCTATTTCGTAAATTTTCAAAACCTCTTTTGGTAAAATCTATCGGTTTTGAGGTAATTTTTAACATCGACCACATTTCGGTAACTTCATCACAATTTTTTTTATCTTTCAAGAGTGCTTAATAGATTAAAGTAGATGATAATCAGATGCAGCAAGGCTTGGTGAATATGGAGGGTGAAGTATAATCTCCCATTTAAGGACATTCATTTTTTCTCAGGTATTTTTTGTTGAAAGAGGGCATGCATTGTCTGAATGAAGAATTACTCCACTTTGCTTGACTTAATTTGGGCTTCTTTCTTTCAGCATCAGATGAAGTCTCTCCAAATGTCGACAGTAAAATGCTAACGTTATTTTTCAACCCTGATTTAATAACTAGAAGAGAATGAGTTGCCCACTATTCTAACAAAATAACTTTTTTAGTATTAATAATGACTATAATTTAACAACAAAAAAGTTTTTTTGCCTAACATTATTATCAATTATCCACCTTTCGTTCCAGTTATAAATGTAACGAAAAAATGTTTGTCATTATAATAAAGAACTGCAATTGTTCACACGCATCTGATAGCTCAAATGGCTTCTAAATCTCATATTAAACAGTTTTTAGAACTGGTTTAAATATCTCTTCAGACCAAGAAGATCCAAGTTTTTGGCTTGATTCTTCAATGGTTTTAGTAATGTAGATTCAAACCTGACCGTTTCAAAATAATAGCGTAATTCCTGGTCCACCTAATATTTACTAAGGATTACGTCACTAGGTTAATAGTAATAAGGATTACGTCACCTTTCCTGCGCTCCTGACGCCCTTCCATAAGGAGAAATAAACCAGGACGAAAACGCCGAAAACACAAAGAGCAAGGGATGGTTTTATTGGTCCCATCATGTCTAATCCGTCAGATTTGTATTGCTCCAGAACTTTACGCCTGTAAAAACAAATATATTTATTATGGTATTATGACATAAGCAGTAAACAAAAGGTTTAAAAATATCAAGTTAAATTAAGTGTGACACACAAAAAAATGTGAGTACATTATAAATATTAGATATATGTTTTGTACTTTTGGCATTTCTTAGTAGAACTGCATTTTTTATAATAAAACTAAATCTACACATTTTTTCCACTTTTATTTTATTTTATATACATATTTAAAAAAAATATGGATAAAACAAACGAGGTGAATGTGCCTGATAATAGAACCAGAGAAAGGCCGAAAAAGCTTGGCATGATCAAATATTTTAAATACTTGAACACAAAAGTGGTTAGGTCAGGAGTCGGAATAATCGGCGGGTAATGTATAGGGAGATGTATGAATGTGTTAGAGGCGAAGATTGCTTGTAAAAACGGGAGTTATAGTTGTTAGCTTGGCGTGGAGTTATATTCTCTTTGCCTACCCCTGCGGGGAAGCGGCGTGATGGTAAGTTAGTTAGTTAGACTTTCGAGTCGTGTAACATCCTTGATAAACAAGTTAGGTCATATGTGTACAACAAATGAGTGAAGAAAAAGGGTAAAACTTTAAGAGGCAAATAAAGTTAAAAGAAGAAGCCGACCAAGAGTTACCGTGATCAAGTATGTACATTAAATACTTTTATTTAGTTAGTGGTTTTCGTCTTACATATGTATTTCTTTATATATATATATATATATATATATATATATATATATATATATATATATATATATATATATATATATATATATATATATATATATATATATATATATATATATATATATATATATATATATATATATATTCAATTTCAAAACCCTTACCGCGCCCCAATGGTGCATAGGGCTCTGCATCCTATAAACAGTGTTATCTATATCGTTAACACATGAAGGAAAGATAATCAGCCCTCCGCTTCAGGTACCAGTCCAGGGTAATATTGAATAAATATCGAGGGTAATAAGTTTATTTGACCCTGCGAATTGAACCCAGGACCTCCAGAACTTGTAAAAATAATTTGTAAAAACAAGAGGAGTACAAGATGAGAGTAGGAGGAGAATATCAATTAAATAGAGAGGAGAATATAAAGAGATATCAATTAAATCTTGATTTAAAAAATGAGTACTTTGCACATATCGCTCACTCCTTTCAAGAACGTCATAAATCAAAAATCGTCAATTTTCAGTTGTGCATGTTTTCGGAATGCTCAGAAAATGTACTATATCCCAGAAGAAGAGGCATATTTTTGACTTAATATCTACTCGCTACAGGGCAGAAAGTGTTGTTTTGCATTTTGAAGAAAAGGTATTAGGTATTTAATTATTATTTTTTAAATTAACTACTTATTTTTCAAATAGAGAAAAAACCTTTCAACTTAAACCTAAAAAGATCTGCTGCACAGTTAAAAGTTCAATAAGTGGCTTGATATTTACATTTAATAAATTGTATTATATTTTTAAACTTTAAAAACATTATCCTGAATAATCTTTTTTTTTATTTATGACGTTCTTCGAAAGAGTGAGCGATATTTAAAATATTGTGAAATTAGAACTTTAATTTTTAAGTTTTACTTGATGTTTTTTTATATATTTTTTTTTTAATTTCATCATAAACTGTAATAAAAAAAACACGGAAAAATTATTTGTTTGGTATTCCATTAAGGTCCACTGACTCGAAGAACTCCTTGGCAGGACTGGTGGCGTTGGGGTTGGCCGGCTGCTGCGTAACGGGCGCGCACTCCGGCGTGTTCCACTCGTTACCGCAGCTCGTCCAGGGTAGCTCGCTCTGCAGGGACGCGAACAGGTAGTACACTGCCCAGCCGATGATCGTGTTGTAATACATGCCCATGTATATGTCTATCAAGCATATCGCGTACCCGACACCTGCGAGACGAAGATCAATAAGGATAATCACAATATTTTCACACAAATCAATTGTTTTTTTTCTTCTTTTTTTTACTATACATCTATCTATATATTGTAGTCGTACAGGAGAAAGTGACCAAATAACAAAACGCAAAATGTTCAGGAGGGCCATTTAAGTCACTTTTGCTTGGTAAGAAAATAAACATCAATGCAGGTAGTCATTTTCAACAAGTCAATATATTATACAATACTTACTAAGCTAGTAGAATACTAAGCTAGTAAGATATCAAATGGTCAATGATCACGTTTTTGTAAAAAATGTACTTGGTCACTTTCTCCTGTATGACTACGATGTGTTCTTTTATTACGTACATCTTAATAAAAAGGTCTCTGCTAAATAAAAGCGTTCTCAATCCAACCATAGGTAGATCCAGTGAACTCACACATAATTCGTGATGAAGTTTATGATTTTCGTATGTTAGAATTTAAAAAATGTGAGTAGAGTGTTTGTCAATCATGTGTAGAATAATGGTGAATTTTATACGTGTATAAAGTGATCACTTAAGCCCTTTAAATACCTAGAGTTTTATATTCTTCTTAATTTTTGTCGAGATGTCAATAAAATTATTTTCAATATTATTTATTGATTCGGCAGTAACTTTGTGGTTATATCTATCCATTTTAAATAATCACTTGATAAAAACCATTACTTCCTTTAATCTATTATGATAGGTGTTTCGACGCATTCCACATCATTTTAAAACACCGTCTACGTTCCGACTGATAAAAAAATTAAATAAAAATATTTTTCAAATGTAACAAAAAACAGGAACATCCTTCAACACTCCAAAAATTATTAAAATTTAGGCTTAAATTCACATATGATGTGTAAAAATGATGCGTAATGCACGGAAACACGTATCACAACAGATTTTAAGAAATAGTGGTATTTTCATTCCAAATATAAATTTATAAAATATAAATAAATAAAAATTTTACTGTCAATATATTTTGTATAAAATAAGTATTTTGCACAGTATAAAACGAAGTTTCGAAGTACTCATGGAAAGCTTCTTAGATTATTAAGATTTATATTGAAATTGATAGATCTATAAAAATGAGGTGTAAAATTTTAGGAATAAATCATATCGTAGACTTAAAAGCTACACATAACGGAACTTTGATGTTACTTAAATCTAAATAGGTAGATACAGTGATATTCAATGAAAATTCTGAAAAACTTTCATTTATATTTGTATATATTCTAGAAATGCACTGCATCTTGGTGCAAAAAGGAATCGTAGTAGAAAAAGGAAAATAAAAAGAAGGAAAAAATAATTTATTAAACTGTTTACTTTTAATTATTAAAACCTGGTTTCATAATTTAGCGAAATTCACCAAAAATACCATAGCGTCTCTCATAATGTGAAAAAATCCTTATGAATTATCCTAAGAATGAATATCTCCAGGTTTATTATAATTATTCTGAGATTTTGGGTACAGGATAACAGAAGAATAAAGCATTTGTGAAATAATTTTCTTTTCCCAACTCTTTTTGCTTCAACTTTTCGCCTTCGAATCAAAAACGAAAAGGTGATCATTTCCAGACATTTCCTGAGAAAAGACATGATGATGCCAATAAGCCACGTTCCGCTGTCTTCTTCTCGAACTTTCTTTCCCACTTTCTATCTATACCGACCCCGACCGTAATTGTCACACCCTTCTGGCGCTCGAACCGTTTTCCCCGTGTTGCTTTTCGTATTTAGTTTTGTGACTCAGCAAAAATAATATTATCAACATCACAAATCTTTGATTCGACACAAAAACGTTGTCGATCGACAAATAATATGATAAAATACTTTTAATATTTTTCGCAATATATGAGGGCATGAGTTGCAATTTCTGAAGCTAAGAAGTTTTTCAGATATTCATGAAAAACTATCGACCATTTGTAAAAACGTGTAGAGTAAGCAGGAGTATTAAACAAGTATTGCTAATACTGACTTGTCATATTTACATTATCTGATATTGAACACATTAAAAACTTATGTGTCCTATTTTTACGATGTGAAAATGAATTCGTTTAGTTTCTGATTGTTGAATCATAAGCATACCAATTTTGTGCTTGATTTTCTAATTTTTGTTTTTTTTTATTATTCCTGACTGAGAAATATTTGTGTTTTTAGAACATCTTAAAAATGATACCAAATATCACCAAAAATAGTGTGTCCAAATACTTATTCACAAATCTGGATTGTCTCCACTTAGAGGTTGTCAATCATAGGTAGAATCGGTTAATGTTACACGTGTAAAAAGTGAACATTTAACCAAGCCTATGACAGGTCGTAAGACCTGTAAATGCTTAGACTTCCATATTCTTCTTCATCTATGTTGAGATGTCAAATATGTAAAAAGAAAAATCTTAAGTGACGATAATCCAGATATCGCCCACTCCTTTCAAGAACGTCATAAATAAAAAAAAACTTGATTTTTCAGGAGAACGTTTTTAAAGTTTAAAAATATAATACAGTGTATTAAAAATAAATATCAAGCCACTTATTGAACTTTTTACTGTGCAACAGATCTTTTTAGGTAAAACCTGAAGGTTTTTTCTCCATTTGAAAAATATTTAGTACATTACAAAAAAAAATAAACAATACCTTTTCTTCAAAATACAAAAACAACACTTTCTGCCCTGTAGCGGGTAAATATTAAGTTAAAAATATGCCGCTTTTGCTGGGATATAGTACATTTTCTGGGCATTCCGAAAGTATGCACAACTTAAAATTGTCGATTTTTGATTTATGACGTTCTTGAAAGGAGTGAGCGATATGGGAACAAGTATTTGGACACACTCAAAAAGTTTGAAATATAATAACTGATCAAATTATGAAAATAATACTGTAGAGGTTTCCCGTATTTTTATCAAAGCTGAATTTTGTTAAATGAGAGTTTTAGATCGAAAATACTCAATTTTTTGTAAACGAAAATAAAAATTTTATAAATTTTGTGAAAAAAGCCATGATTTAAAATGAAATCAAGACGTTTTTTAAACCGTCGTCATTCGCTTGATTCGATTTGAAATGCTAGAATAGAGTGTTGGTGAGATGTATTTCGTCTGCGAGCGTAAAGTTCATGTCGCGACTTTGTAAACGAATTAACCCCGTGTTGCCTTTACCAATTTACGTCAGCAATAAGATACGTCTTTGAAAAGGATGTTAAAGTGATTAACGAGTATACAATCAGCGATATTCAGGCGAATAATTAGGTTTAGTCAATTTCCTGCTGCAAGTTTAGGTTTCGGCATAGAATATGTCATATAATATAATTGATTAATTCTTGATTGCGAATTTAGATAATCTAAAAAAACTACATTTCAAGCACATTTTACAATATGACGGCAATTCTAATGACCGATATACGTATTCTAAAATGTAATGTTTAAATAGTGAAGGAGTGGGCTTTCGAATCATCTCTTTTTGTTTTCGGATTTTTCATTAAAATGTCCAACTTGTGACAGATTTTAGGTATTCGACTATAGGAATCAATATTTAACATAAAATATTTATATTAATATTAAATAAATATGAAAAATTTATATCCTGGCCTAAATAACAAGTTTGAACATCAGAAATTTTCATTTATATCTTTCCAATAAATATACAAGAAAAAAAATATGAAAAAAAATAAGTTAAAGTTAAGTTACTAAAAATACAGACAAATTCATTTGTATACATTAAAATACAAGAGTAATATTTAATATTTTTGGTCAGAGTATTTTACACATTTTAAGCGATTTGAATTGTGTCCGCAAAACAAGATATATTTCATCGTCATAAGAGAAGTGATTTTTTTTTTAACCTTTACCTAAAATATATTATTATTTGTAGTTTATTTAATTTTGTATTTTTATAGGAAAGATACCATTGTATGTATTATAATGTTTGTAAGTATGTGTATATGTATATACATATATATATATATATATATATATATATATATATATATATATATATATATATATATATATATATATATATATATATATATATATATATATTTATATATATATATATATATATATATATATATATATATATATATATATATATTTATATATATATTTATATATATATATATATATATATATATATATATATATATATATATATATATATATATATATATACCGTAAAGTGGGTATACTTTGCACCATGGGTGATACTTTGCACCACCTTCTGTAAAGAAATTGTGGAGCTGGTCATCTCTGATACATGTCATTTTTCATTCTTTTTTCTATTGTTTCTGATAGATGGCACTTCAATCTACTTTTTAGTTTAAAGAAGTAACATTCGGTCGCTATTGCTTCAATGCGTATTTCCTGTCCGAACGTAAAGAAAGTTTTCTGTCTGAAAATTGTGTCCGAAAAAATCCAATGTAATCAGTATACTGAAACAAGTTACAACAAGTGAGTGGTCTCTAAATCGTAGGTAGGTAGGCCCTGCTTTTCTCAAATGTTGTATTTTTTGGTTACGTTGTCAAGTTTATGTAAAAATTATATTTTTTTAAGAACTTACTTGTATTGACTACATTTGGGGTAACATTGCACCTGGTGCAAAGTATCCACAAAGGGCCATAGTTAATCAATTTGATCAAAAGTCTTAAAACGGCTAATACAACTTGACATTTTTGCTAAATATCTATAGGTTTAGTGTACTTACTTAATTCCTGATGGTATATTTTTTTCAAAAATGTCAAGAACACACAAGCAGCGGCCTTATGCCAGACGATACTGCGATTTTACACCGAAGAGAGTGGAGCAGTGTTTGGAGGCCATTCGAAATGGTACAATCAGTCAAAGAAAGGCTGAAGAAATTTTCTAAATCCCCAGAAGGACGATTAACTATAAACTCAAAGGTCAGCACACAAAACCTGTGGGAAAACCTCCGATATGTGACAAGGGCGAAGAGCAATCTTTCGTAAACTGCATAGTAGACATGAGTGAGTACGATTTCCCAGTGAGTGTTTTTAACATTCGCTACATTCTAATAGCCTATTTGGATAGATTTGGCAGAAGAGTACGAATATTAAAGAACATCGTACCAGGCTCTGAATGGATAACATCATTTTTGCAAAGACATAAAACCTTGACTGTTGCTAAAACTAGTCAGTTGCTTAATCGGTTGCCATTAAAAGCGTATGACGATGACGTGCGCCAGAGTTTTCAACAGTTTTTGGAAGAAAACAGATTCAACCCAAAGAATTCAGTCTTAAAACGCAGGAAAACGATACCGATAGAACCAGGTAAGAGCATTGCTCACGATCCAAATGTCGAAATGAACGTTGACGAGACACAAATGCCACCTGAATCAACTACATCAATGATCCCACCTTCCGCATTGAAACTTCCAGCATATCTAGCATTAACTGATAATAGTTCACACGGAAGCTTTGAGGAAGAGGGAGAAGAACAAAAACGATGACTGAAACCAGTTATCGTATTTGTTCCTCAGTGTCATTAGGACCAGTAAAAAAGAAGGTGGGAGAATAAGTCGTAATTCATTATGAAGGATAAAATTTTCCGGGACAGATTTTAGAAATAAAGAAAAACAGAGTTGTTAAATCCATGCAGGAGAGTCTCAAATCGTATAAGTGGCCGATGAAGGATGTAGTGGGTTCCATAAAAGAACCGAAAATGCAATCCAAAAGAGGTTTCTTTACCGTCCCGGAACTTGACCATATTTAGACCTAATTTAATTTTAATTCCTATTATCTATGTAGAACGATATGTTTTAATATCCACCTTTTATTTTATATAATTTTAAACCTTCAGTATTGGAAAAAAAAAACATTTTTGTTAGATTTTTTAATATTTAAAAAAAAAAAAATCTATCAAGTGTCTTATTTTTCCATAATTATACAATAATATAATCTGCATTTAGTGAACTGTGAGCCAAAACCCTTCACGAAGTGCAATGAAACTTGTAGGATAGCCTTTACTTTGCATAAATTTGGATTCTAGTACGAAAAGTGTAGAGAAAATATCATGGTGCAAAGTTGTACTTTACCCCGGGATACTTTGCACCAAAACATAAATATTAAAAAAAAATATAAGCAAAATAGATAAAAATTTAAAAATGTGTCAGACACGTTACAGGTATATGTGTTATTACATTGCAATAGTTGAAACCTCAGAAAAAGTAAAAAACATGATCTGAATAGACAATTTTTTGAAAAAATGCAGTATTTTGGTGCAATGTATACCCACTTTACGGTATATATATATATATATATATATATATATATATATATATATATATATATATATATATATATATATATATATATATATATATATATATATATATATATATATCGTAGTCATTTATTTATTTATTTATCGTAGTCATTTATCGTAGTCATTTATTATCGTAGTCATTTATTATTTTACAAATACGTGATTATTGACTATATATCTTACTAGCTTAATATTTCCCTGAAAAAAATCCCAAAGGATTTTAAACTTGGAAGTATAATATATTGACGCATCAAAAATGACTAACTGCATTGATGTTTATTTTCTTGCCAAGCAAAAGTGACTTAAATGGCCCTCCTGAACATTTTATGTTTTGTTAGTTGGTCATTTTCTCCTGTACGACTACGCTTTGTATATATCGTAGTCGTACAGACATATTGATCACTCCTTTAAAATTATATATTTTCAGTTGTGCGTGTTTTCGGAATGCCCTGAAAATGTACTATATCCCAGCAAAAGCGGCATATTTTTTTTAACATAATATTTACCCGCTACAGGGCAGAAAGTATTTTGAAGAAAGGGTAATGTTTAATTTTTTTTCAATAAAGCAAATATTTTTCAAACGGAGAAAAAATCTTCAGGTTTTACCTAAAAAGATCCATTGTACAATAAAAAGTTCAATAAGTGGCTTAATATTTATTTTATTATATTCTTAAACTTTAAAAACGATCTCCTGAAAAATCATGTTTTTTTTTATATATGACGTTGTTGAAAGGAGTGAGCGATATTCTTTTCAAATATCGGCGCGCAAGTATCTAACAGTAGCTTATCATTAAGGAAGAGGAACTTGGCAGGAAATGTTTGCTGTAGAGTTTACCTATCTGCCCTCCCCAATAGGCCCTCCTCCAGCGCGCAGCGGTAATATTAGATTACAAATTGATCCGACGTTTCCGATTCGAAAATACAACCAAATAATCTAATTTGTATCTTTGCATCTAATATTTTAGTAGAGACTTAGGATGTTTAATATATTTTTATTTTACTGAGATTGAAATGGGAAAATATTGTATTGTTCTGATTTCCTATAACCATGATTTGTATTTTATCATCAGGAATTCCACTATTTTTAATAATTGCTTTAAAATATTCACTTGATAAAGAATGTAAAATTTAGTACAGCTATTAATTTGCGAGTTGTTGTGTATTTAAATTATAAAAAATTCCAAAAACTGATATAAATATATTTTTGATATACAACCACTACAAATCTTACCAAAAATAAATTTTATTATCAAGTGGTATTCATTTACACTGCTTCATTCTCAAGACTATTTTAACTAAAAACTAATCACACAATTCAAATAATTATGGGTTAGCCTTAACGTTGAGATAGGTTCGGTTTTATCGGGGGGAATGTTATAGGGGGTAATGTTGTTAATTATATTATTACATTATAACCAGCGGTTATGACTGAAATGAGTCATCATTAAATTCAAATGCAATCTAATTATACACCCCCTATGCAGTTCCCTCCGATAACGCGGTACCTATCTCAACATTATAGGGGGTGTACTGTAATTAGTATTATTAATATATTTATTGTTTATTTTTTTTATTATTGCTTTATTTATTTATTAACCTACGAATTAATTATATTATAGAAATGCTGTTTCTGTTCAAATTGACTTACTGTTTCGAAACCGAACATTTTTTTACTAAAAAATCACATACATACATAATATATATCGCTCACTCATTTCAAGAACGTCATAAATCAAAAATCGTCAATTTTCAGTTGTGCATATTTTCGGAATGCCCAGAAAATGTACTATTTCCCAGCAAAAGCGGCATAATTTTAACTTAATATTTACCCGCTATAGGGCAGAAAGTGTTGTTTTTGCATTTTGAAGAAAAGGTATTGTTTAATTATTTATTGAAATTTTCTAAATATTTTTCAAATGGAGAAAAAACCTTCAGGTTTTACCTTAAAAGTTCTATTGTACAGTAAAAAGCTCAGTAAGTGGCTTGATATTTATTTTTAATACATTGTATTATATTTTTGAACTTTTAAACGTTCTCCTGAATAATCAAGTATTTTGATTAATGACGTTCTTGAAAGGAGTGAGCAATATATGCACATATAATACATACATAAACACAAATATCCGATATTATTAGTTCAGTTTTACATTGGAAAATCGTAAAATTAATGTCTCAAATGTTGATAATAAAAACAAATAATTTAATTAGGTTTTTTAGATTGTTTCTTTAACTGAGTAGTTAGTATGCTCAAATACAGTGTTTGGACTCTAAATTTTGAATTTAACCTCGCTAGTTTAACGTTTTATATCATAATAATAATAAAATACCATAAAAATAAAATATATCATAAAAATATTGCGAACATCTTTAGACTGGAAATTTCTACCGAATCTAAAAGCACATAGTATTTTGCGGGTGATTAAACCCAAATTTATCATCGTTTAAGGATAATGATCAGATACGTATTCAGGAAATGCGAATGGAATATTAGTTAATGGCGTAAAAGTTTTCTTTACGCATTTAATTCGTCTTATAGCGACACCTGCCGTACAAAATTTTCCAAGGGCGGAAATAATTAGTTATAAGATTTCTTAATCGAATAATAATACCATTAATTTCTTCGCACTTGCGAATGTAATTTTACACTAATTTATAATTTAACTTAAAGTTATCTTCAAGTGAATGTTTATTTTATATTTTTTATTATTCCAAACATTAAGGTGAAGTGTGCAAGATCCATATGGTCGATACGTTTTATAAATGAAATAAAATAGAAAAATGGAATTCGAAAGAAATCAAAGTTAAATATTTCAAACCCTTATCTGCACCCCAATGGTGCATAGGGCACTGCATCATATAAATGCAGTGTTATCTTGATCATTAACACATGAAGGAAAGGTGACAGCCCTCCGCTTCAGGTACCAGTCCAGGGTAATATTGAATAAATATTACAGTGAAAAAATCACTTATATTTATTCGACCCTCACTTCGACTTCCAGTACGGTAGCCGAGCGTGCTGACCATTACACTACGGAGGCGGACGAAATTTTAATATACTAGAAAAAATTTAAATATACTATATATAAATATATATATATATATATATATATATATATATATATATATATATATATATATATATATATATATATATATATATATATATATATATACATATATATATATATATATATATATATATATATTTATATATATATATACATATATATATATATATATATATATATATATATATATATATATATATATATATATATATATATATATATATATATTTATATATATGTATATATATATATATATATTATTTATATATATATATATATATATATATATATTTATAAATATATAAATAAATATGTATATACACAAACATATGAAGATGATGTCTGACGTGATAATTTTTACATAAGGAATCTTTTCAAATGGTGAGTTAAACCATATACCAAAAACAATTTCGTTAATTGTTATATGTAATCAATATAATGTCAAATATCGTTGAGTTAGATACCTACCTATCAGTAATGGATAAGGATTTTGTATAATTTTTATTGCATTTTGAGTGTTTTATTTATTATACGAACTTTAGAGGATTGGACTATTTAAACCAGGGTTTGGAATAAAGTTAAATAATAAAAAAAAATGCAGCAAAAAAACGGTGAAGGCTTTTTAAAAATTCTTGATGTTTTTTAGCGGTTTACAAATATACTCGTGTAAATATCATGGTATCCTAAATCCAGACTTTAAAAAAGTGAATTGGCACTAAAAAAACGAATTGTATTCTTCCACGTCTAGTAACACACAAGTTTTTACCAGTTTTCCATTTCGTATGCCGACCACTTTTATACTATATTCATTCGCTCAGGTTTAACACTATTGGCAATATCGTGATTACCGCAAACATTAAACGATGTTCACCCAATGGAAGCACTCGAATCTCGCCAGCGGAGTTACTACCAGGTTTGTCTCTTTAAAAGAATTGCCTCATTTATATTTATAAGACCTCTCCCTGCATTTCGTTAGCCTCCCGGTCCGCCAGTAAACTGCGGAGAGTCATACATATACATTCGGAGGGTCCTCCATCACGAGAGTACATCTTTCAGCCGAAGACGGAGTAGCTTTTCTTATATTTCCCGCCTATTTTTTGCCGACAAACGGACAAGCAAAGATATTCACCCACCTGAAAATAAATGGCATATCACGGAAAAGGGGGGAAAGACGGCTTCCGGTCGATTCTTGCGGATAGGTTTTCATGCGTATTTAGGGTAGTTATTACGTACCTACCTGCCTACTATACCATAGTACGTAAATACCAATATGTATGAGCATGTGAGTCATTTACATACTTCAATATTATTCATTGATTTAGCATTAAATCTGTGGAATAACATGATGATTTAAATATAAAAATATAACACTTTTATAAGAGCACTCTTTGGGGTTATTACTGTCAACACTACTTGTTTCAAAATCTACCAATATTAATAGGCGAAAATACAAACTACATTCTCCATACTCTTTTTATGTTTCTTCTGTACTCGATATTAGTAGTGTTGACATTCATATATATTGTTGTGGTACTATACAAGTGTTTTATTTCTTTATTTAAATCATCGTGTAATACATTTAAATTCGATTTACAATTTTTTCCAAAACGTGTCAATCCCATGCGCAACGCGTAAATTATTTTAGGAGCTCAATAAAAGTAAACTTATTTCATTTTAACATTTAGTTGGTATTTAAAAATACGTCACAAAAACATGTGCATGTTTAACCCTGATGATGACAAGGTTCTTATCGAAACCGGTCTGAGAAAAATACAAATTAAAAGTGGTTTAAAATAAATTTTACTTTTATTTTATAAAGTTAATTATTGTTTAATTGGCTTTATTTTATAAATGTAACACTCTTTTTATTATATCCTTTTTTAAATGTAAATCTGTACGTTTCCCAAACGAATAAATAAAATGTGCCACAAAGTATGTGCGAAAAACATTCAAGAAAAATGGCCTTTTTCCCGGCGATTTTTCTCCATTTTATACATATTTCTTAAACTCGTTTTTTGAGTGACCACTTAACTAACGCTCAAGTTAACAGATTAGCTTTCCCTAAAATTGAGTGAAATGTGTACAGCTATTTTCCCTCCCTTGATAGTTGACAGTTAGCGAGCATGATCCCAGTTACGAACACGCACACCAAATGTGATGAGGTTATTTAATTAGGCAGAGTAAAATTATTTTGTTAAATCAATACCCTCGTCTTGAGCGTCACAATGCGGGCAGACTGTAGAGGCATGGCTTGATGACAAGTGACGGGTTAGTGACAATGGCTTCCTTTGGCTACCTGAATATGCAATATACAATAATACCGCTATATCTTATCTACCTAACGATATTTTATTCAAATCAATTCAATTTATAAGATATTTCTTTTTTTTGCATGTGACGTAAAAATCTATCTAAAACTCATTTTTCAAAATGTATTTATACTAATAAAAATTTAAAAAAAATAAAACCATAGGGCACTGCGTCATATAAACGCATTGTTATTTTGATCGTTTACACATGAAGGAAAGGTGATCAGCCCTCCGCTTCAGGTACCAGTCCAGGGTAATATTAAATAAATATTTCAGTGAAAAAATCACTAATAAATATCCTAATAAAATAAATATTTTTTTATTTAAACCCTCAACAAACTTTTATTTTCATATTTATAGGTACAAATATTAGCAATTATTTTAATTTATCATACTTTTATTGGTATTCTTAAATTTATTAATATTAAAAATATAATGCAAAAAATTGTTGAAGACCGCAATAAAGCTTTAAATTTTTAATTTTAACTCCCAATAATATTATATTTTCATATTAATAGGTAAACATTTAACTAATAATTATGATTAATCAAATAATTGGTGGTATTTATAATTAAATTATACTAGCAAATTGAACGAAACAACATTTCAAACACCGAAATAAAGTTAACTAATAACACATTTATCTCATAATAATTTAACGTATTATTGGTACTTTTCCTAAAATTAGTTATACTAACAATTTTAACGAAACAACATTTTAAAGACACCAAATGCGCAACTCTAACAAAGGTGTCTGCCTAATTTCAAATGGATTTGGACAAGAATAAAAAAAAGTAATGTAAATAAATAATATACAGATGATCTTAAAATATTTTTTTTATTTCAAATGTACTCGTATTTCATAATCCCGTTTTTTTTTCAAAATGTGAGTAAATTTAATATAAATAGGTAGGTTCAAGGTAAAAATATACTTTGAAGCATCCGGTTGACTGTCTTTGATAATTCCATTTAATATAACGAATAAGGTTACACATATACATTTATTAAATTTTTGGCACATTGAGGGTAGGATACAGAGGATGAAAATCAGTAGTAAAACTTTGTTTTCATTTAAATCGTGCTTGACTTACGATATAAAACCTGATTATACATGCACATATCGCTCACTCCTTTCAAGAACGTCATAAATCAAAAAACTTGATTTTTCAGGAGAACGTTTTTTAAGTTTAAAAATATAAAACAATGTATTAAAAATAAATATCAAGCAACTTACAGATCTTTTTAAGTAAAACCTTAAAGTTTTTTTCCATTTTAAAAATATTTAGTTTATTTTAAAAAAATAGTTAAACAATACCTTTTCTTCAAAATGCAAAAACAACATATTCTGTCCTGTAGCGGGTAAATATTAAGTTAAAATTATGCCGCTTTTGCTGGGGTATAGTATATTTTCTGGACATTCCGAAAATATGCCTAGCTGAAAATTGTCGATTTTTGATTTATGACGTTCTTGAAAGGAGTGAGCGATATGTTTATCATCCTTTTCACAATAATTTGATGTCGTGACTGCGAAGGTTATACTTAATGTTTGTGTTTGGTAGACCTATTTAAATAAACATTGTTGAATGACATGTAATTTTTTAAACAGAATATCACGATAACACAATGTTTAATAACGTAAAGGGTATGTGTGAGAAAGTGTATGTTAGATTTTCAAAAATATTGTTTCTATATATATAACTATTCCATAATTTTTTTTTTTTACTTCCGCATAACTTTAACTAAAAATTTAGAATGAAACATCCATTCCTAAAATATATTAACTAAATCTGCAATAAATTCCGTTATCATATGATTTAAAATTCAATAAATTTAACTTAACTTTCTTTAAAAGGTTTTTTTATATGTACATCTATTTTTAATCTGTAATGTTAAAGTCTTATATTTCCAGTATTATTACAAACATCAAAATACCGAAATATTTTATTAAGTCGTAAAAACCTGGGTGAAAAAACACGCTATCAAGTAAAATGTAAAATGGGATGTTTTGAAAAAAAATCTATCACAAAATATACCTCTACATACATTAATTATTAAATTTTTGTAATTTGTGAACACAATTTGAATTATCCGGTTAAAATTTAAAAGAGGTTATTAACGCCAAAAAGATATTTAATATTTTAACTTATTTAACTAAAACAACAGTATTTAAATAACATAATAACGAAGTCAAAATTCATAAAAAGCATGTATTTTGTCAACATTCGCTGGCATTTTTCTCAACTATCGAAGTTACTTTATTATATATTTAATTAAATTGAACCATAAATAATAATTGAGTTATTTGTCATCGAAACGTTAGGATGAAAAATACGTTTTATTTCATTTAAAAATAAGACTAAACCAAAAGTTTTATCGTGAATAGTTTCTTTCAACAGGGGCGTTAAACACAGAGTAAACAATATTAGTCTCTCCTTGCTGCCGGAGGGTAGTGGAGTAGAGCGCCTGCCGTCTGCAACCTGCAGAACACATAAAAGCTCGCGTGGATTATTTCCTTGGCGAGTACAAACTGGGGACTGGGGTCGGGTCGAGAATGTATTTGTCGAGCACTCCATTCTCTAATACTCCAATCATTCACAAGAAAGGATGTGCTTTGACCGAAGTAGACTCAATGTGTATAAATCTTCTATCGACTTTATAAATGGATAGCTTTAAAAAATAATTGAACGATAAACGTTTTTTTAAGATAAAATTAATAAAACAAATATTAAAACTAACCGAATAATTAATTATATTATTTATCAAAAGTAAAACATATAATACTGAAATAATATTTTCATCATAGTCTTGAATACATTTCATAACAAAATCAACTGCCAAAACGAAATTCATATTTAAATTTGGACCAAAGATTTCTCCACATTTTCTTCTGATGTTGCCATATACTATTTTTTAGAAAATAACAAAGTTTTGATTTGAAATAAAAAGAAAATAATAATAATAAATACCTACGTTAAAAAATATTTAAAAGTCAACAACTTGAAAAACAAAAAGTGTATGCAAATTTTGTTAGTAACATAATTTTTAACATAAAATCTTCCATTTCCGAAGTGCGAACTGTATATTTAAAAAATACTTTATCCATAGCTATAAAATTTATTTTTGTGATTGTTTTGAACTTACTGATTATTGTAAAAAAAATAACATATTTACAACATTTGGAGTGTGTCCGTTCAAAAATCTGGATTATCTCCAATTATAGGAGTTATTTTTCATATTATCTCATCAAAGATGAAGAAGAATATGGAAGTCTAAGCATTTACGGGGCTGACTATGGGGCTACGGGGATTTAAAAAGTGTGGTTGTCAATAATGGGTATAATTGGTGAATGTTACACGTGTGTAAAGTGATCACTTAAACCAGTCTATGACGGTCGTCAGCCCCGTTAATTCTTCTTCATCTTTGATGAGATGTCAAAAAATAATATGAAAAATAACATATTTGTCCATCTCTATATTGTAGTGGTTACTGCATTCAATGCATTAAATTAAATATTTTCATTTATTTCGATTTTCTGGGGGTCGAAATAAATGTAAGTATTTAATTACCTTAGGTACCAACCTAGATTACCAACTTAGGTGCCAACCTTGGCCTTATAAATAATCTTTTTTTATAAAATTACATCAATTTGATGCAGTATCCTATGCAGTGAGAAAAAGGATACAGTTAATAGTATTAAGTTCTTGTGTTTTATCAACGGTAAAAAAGGGTAAATTCACAATATTATGAGTGGGTCTTAATTTTTCTTAACAATTCTGGATTTGCTCCACTAATATATCAATTGAGTTATTTATGTCAATTTTTATATCAATTTCACCGAGGTTTTTACTAATAAAAACTTATTAATGTCAACCATATATGTCACCGAAGAAGTAACACATGGAAGATGTTGTCAACTGAAGCATAAATACTTCTAAAATTTGAGTAGTGTGATTGTCAGTCATGAGTAAAATGGCAAATGTTACACGTGTATAAACATTTTACTTAAACTTACCTTTGTCAAATCGTATGCCTTTTAAAGGCCCAGACGTCCATATTCTTCTTTATCTACGTTGAAATATCAATTGAAAATTGTTCGTTAAAAAGTCCTCAGGATTAGTTTTATTTACTATCCAAATATTATTTTCTCCTGTTTAACTGCTTATCACAAGTAATATAATTCTACATTTTTGCATAACGCTGCGCAATGACATCGTTAAAATAACCCGCATTTTCCGTCTCAATTACTAAAAATACTGTTTACTTAAAATTCCCCTAGTATTTTCTCGCATTATATAATACGCTAAATATTATCAAGCCATTTACTTTTACTAAAATATCCTCTCTAACTCCGTGAGTTTATATTCACTTTCCGTTCTTATTTGACTTACCCATATTATTAGTATTCAAATGAAGCTAACAAATTAACCTTAAACGTACTAAGGAGTCATTATTTTACCCATAAAATTACATTAAAAAATAAAAAAAGCGCTGTACTGAGCGAATGTGAATTGAATAAAAATAAATCTTTTATTTTCTTGTTCATATTTCAATTATATAAATTCATTTAAAAAACGTTAATTAGTTATGTAAATCAAGTAAATTATTTGATAGTAGATATGTAAATCAGATTATAAGTTCATGATTCATAGAAACGAAACATTTATTGTTTCTGATCTAAACTAAAAGTATTTTTATGCAAATTGATAAATCAAACGTTTATCAACGAAAGAGTTTAATTTGAGGCAATTTCTCCAGAATTTGTCCATTTTTAATATATTTTTATTTTTACTACCACCATTTCTTAAATTTTACAAACAAAACTAATTTTTAATTAAAAAAATATTTCACTTGATGTAAATACCACTGTTTTTTTTATTTATATTGACACTGTGATCTTTTGGAATAGTGGTATTTACCTATTTAAATTTTGCTTCATAAATATCACCATTTCAAGTATTTAAGAAATAGTGGAATATACTAAGTAAAATGAAAATTAAAAATGAGATTTATTATTAAAGGGTCTAGATTCATAAAGGTTTGTCACCGTTTTTGACAGTAATGTCCCAAAGTCCACGTCCCAGTAACCCAAAATTTTCCGATAATTTATCAATTTCCCATAATAATAACAATGACGTTCTACCCGAAATATGCAAAATCCATATTCAAAATACGTATCCATATACGATGTTGATCAAATTGTTGTAATCATGGAAGTTTATTTGTCATTCATGGATACCAAAATCTTATAAATAACTTGAACCAAGATTAAACGTAAGTTCCTACCTTTAAGTGCAGGGCATATTTTCTTCCAGATGGTGAGGCAACCACAACGATGAAACTGTCCAAGAGCCAACTCGAGATAGAAGAGAGGAAGACCGCCAAATATCAACATGATGCAATAGGGAATCAGGAAAGCACCTTTTAATAGAAAAACAATACATTTTAACATAAAATTGTTAGTGGAAAACAGTTTACAAATAAAATATAACTTTGTTTTAAAATCATTTCAAATATTTTATAACTTAATTTTAATGCCCACCGGTTTCAAAGTTAACCGCTTCTTTTTCAAGTCTGATTAATACTGATAAAAAAAGAAGAAGTTAGCTTTCAAACCAATAGACATTATAAATAAGTTATAATCAAATATTTATAGTGATTTTAAAACAATGATTTATTTTAATTATGAAATGAAAAATCACAAATTAATTTCTTCAAATATAAATTAAATGGAAAGCAGTCTATTTAGTAACAAAATATAAGGTAAGGAGGCAGTTCATTTAACACAATATGTTAAATATATTTGCAACATTTTGAATGTGTACAAACATTTGTTCACAAATCTAGATTATCTCCAATTAGGAGTTTTTATTTAAAATAATTTTTTCGCCATCTCAACATAGATGAATAAGAATATGAAAGTCATCGTATGCCCGAAAGGAATTAACTTTGCCAATCCTCAACTGATGGCATAACAATCGGCCAAACTTCACGAATGTATCGAAAGCTTACCGGTATTCGGAAGGATCTAAGATCATTGCAATATACTGTAAATTATTATTGTATCTCTTGTATGTAATGTATATAAACTAATAATTAAAAAAAAAACAAACAAATAATAATAATTTATTATTAGATTAAAACCAATATTTTTAGCTTTTCCACTTTTTTATTTGACCAGCGACCGGGTTTCGTCGTTACCGACATCATCAGACTGGTGAGAGGCTTTACAAATTTGTATGTTATATATAAAAGAAGGCAGGAGTTGATAACCATGATTTGATATAATTTTATGAGAAATTAATTTAATTTTAGTGAATTTAAGTATTGTATGATATTTTAAATATTTTTTTATAAAGGTTTTTTGTATTGAAAGCACGATTTTATATAAAGTTAAAATAGATTTGTATTTTTTTTAGATTTGTATTTTATACAAATCTATTTTAACTTTATATAAAATCGTGCTTTCAATACAAAAAACCTTTATAAAAAAATATTTAAAATATCATACAATACTTAAATTCACTAAAATTAAATTAATTTCTCATAAAATTATATCAAATCATGGTTATCAACTCCTGCCTTCTTTTATATATAACATACAAATTTGTAAAGCCTCTCACCAGTCTGATGATGTCGGTAACGACGAAACCCGGTCGCTGGTCAAATAAAAAAGTGGAAAAGCTAAAAATATTGGTTTTAATCTAATAATAAATTAAAAATGCAATTCCATCACGAAGTGTCAGTGGATAATATAAATGTATTAAATAATAATAAAATAAAAAATTAATATTGTATTAACATGTTAGTATTTCGGCTAAACACATGTCGTGCCTAAAGAGCCGTAATACATATAGTAAATGTTTCTTTGAAATAAATAAATTTAATAAAAATTTATAGTTACAGGTTTCAAGAACTAACGCAATATGGATGCTTAATAGTGGGCAGAATGGTAAAGGTTACACGAGTGTATAAAATGATCGCTTACGCCAGCCAAATGCCCTGGGATATTCAGACTTCCATCTTCTTTCATTAAAGAAAGAATGATACATGTTTGAAAGTTGAGACACCATTAAATTAAGTTTACGACTGAAAATTTTGGCATTATGTAATTTTCATACCTCCTCCATTCTGATAGCAGATGTACGGGAACCTCCAGACGTTCCCGAGGTCCACAGCAAACCCGACCACGGCCAACAGAAATTCCACCTTTTTGGCCCATGTCTCTCGGTGTCGTTCGGGTGTTAGCGACACCACCATCACTCTGGTAGCCTATATTAAAATATATTTTGTACATTAAAAGCATTGTTAACTTAGGTAATATAAAAGCCTTTTACATAGGAAAAACATCGCGTAAATTCAATATCAGAATTAAAGAACACCTAAGGTGCCTTAATAATAATAATTTTTCTGAATTTGCTAATCACCTTAATTTTTTAAGACCATAATTTTAATAAATCAACGAGTATAGAGATTTCACATGCAAATAAAACTGGTCTTAAAAATTAAGAAAAATTAGAAATAAGTAATAATAATAATAAAAACCCTTATCCGCACCCCAATGGTGCATAGGGCACTGTGTATTATAAACGCAGTGTAATCATGATCGTTTTACACATGAAGGAAAGGTGATCAGCCCTCCGCTTCAGGTACCAGTCCATGGTAATATTGAATAAATATTACAGTGAAAAATCACTTATATTTATTTTTATCCCCCTTGGGAATCGAACCCGGGACCTCCAGAACGGTAGCCGAGCGTGCTGACCATTACACTACGGAGGCGGACAATAAGTAAAGCAATCAATAAAGACTCACCCATAATAAATAGCCAACTAAATTTAACTTCGAGTCCACTTTTAAAAATATTCCCATTGTTATTTATTTGTCTTCTTTCTCTCTTTCAAAATTTTGTTGTTGTATATATGTCCGTAATAGTTTTATTTTAATGACCTGATGACGGAATGATTATTCCGATATCGGTGGTCACGAATATTATTATTATTATTTTTTTATTAGTACACCTTTATTTAAATCACAATTTAAACATATTTAGAAGTTTTTTTTGCAGATACCCACCAAGCCACTTTGTGTGTCTTGTCGGTGGAGCTCTTTTTTAATACATTTTTTATTGATTTTAATAATTTTAACCTAATAAAGTCACAAAAAAGATAAAAAAAATAAGAATATAAAGTGTTTGTAAAAGTGGTATTACACAAAGCGAACGATAAATGATTACGAGAGTGTTATATTAAAATAATTCATTTCCATTATATTAAATCACTAAATAATATTTATTTTGCTCCCACCCCCCCTAGAAATGGAACCCGGAGCGTCTCCAGCACGATAGCTAAACGTGTTAACCATTACACTACGAAGGAGCATATATTTCTAAGTACCAGCTTTAAAAAATGTCTTTCAAAATAATAAAATATTTCAAATAATTTCTTTGATTCACGTTAAGTTTCTTTCCTCGAGATGAATAAGAAAGATTTCAAAATAATGTACACAGTAAAAAAAATGTTCAAAATCTTCAATATTCTTAAGTTATATACCGATTACTTTAATATTTTGTCAAAATATTACATTTCAATTTAAATTATTCAAAACGTATTTTATAATAATATACCAGTGACTGGCAAAAATATTTTTTAAAGCACAGGCAACATTTAACATTACTCATGGTAGACAACTAGCTTCTTGACAGCAGATGTCACTTAACATTTTCAATCTTTATGATTGCATATTTGTTACACAAATTTTTAATATTT
The DNA here is from genome assembly GCF_059751285.1 of Brachycentrus maculatus. Classification (NCBI taxonomy): domain Eukaryota; kingdom Metazoa; phylum Arthropoda; class Insecta; order Trichoptera; family Brachycentridae; genus Brachycentrus; species Brachycentrus maculatus. The sequence goes on along the minus strand of NW_028280931.1, from coordinate 1,564,067 downwards.
TCTTTGCTTCACAAGTATTTGCGGAATAAAACATATTAGAAATATGTCCTTTTTATTTTCTTTCTTTACTATTTAATGAGACTGATAGAACGCTTGGCAGGGTACAGCTAGTACATTAATATAACTTCAATAAATGTATTATGAAGTGAATTAAATTACCTACATAAATTTCCTAAATTTATGTTCCGAGAATTTAGTAATTTGCATCACAATATCCAGGAATAATGGAAGTCCGCGGTGACAAATTCCTTTGATGCCTTTTTGGGGTGATATTTCGAGAGGAGATTTTTTACGATGTCACTACTCCTGTACTTATATCCGAGCCTACAGGACGTTATCGTAAAATATTTTACGATCTCGCGGGGGAACGTAAAAGTAAATGAAAATATTACCGTTGATAGGTTATTTTAAAGGGCAATCATTGAAAAATGATCCAACAAACTTTTCAATATTTGTAGGTATCAGAAAGAAGGGATTCTGAAATTTTCATGACTAACACAACGTACATTACGTGTGAACGTTTACAAAATATAATGCAATTCTTATTTTGACCCTTATCCGCACCCGATGGTGCATAGAGCACTGCATCGTACTGACGTAGTGTTATCTTGATCGTTACTTATATCAAGGCAACGTGATCACTCCTGCGCTTTAAGGACCAGTCCAGGGTTATATTAAATAAATATTGGAGTGACAAATCACTCAAATTCATTTTCAACCGCCCCCCCTTCTGGGAATCGAACCCGGGATCTCCAGCACGATAGCTAAACACGCTAACCATTACACCATGGTGGACAAAGTATACAATACATTATAAATGTAATACTAGTAATAATAATGGATATAAAGATAAATTATTGTTAGTGAAATTATAGTACAAAATGAATTATCTGAATAACAAATACTTATTCAAGAGAAAAATTTTCAAAGAAAAAACGATATAACAATTTTTATTTTTTACATATCAACATAGATGAAGAAGAATTTGGAACTCTGGGTGTATTTACAAGGCACACATGCAACATTTACCATTCTACCCATGATTGACGAACACTGTACTCAGCCTATGACAGATCATACGCCCTGTAAATACTAGCACTTTCATATTTTCTTCATCTATGTCAAGGCGACAAAATGTAAAAATAACCCCTAAATAAAGAAAACTCAGATTTAAGAGCAAATATTTGGACACACTAAAACTGTTGTGGATAAATAAATTATTTGATAAAATCATAAATCCTTGTACTTTATGTTAAATTTCATGAGCTTTTTGCTCTTACTGTAATGATATGAGGTAAATAGTGGAATAAGAGTATTTATTTTATGGATACCTTTATAATTTTACCTCAACCCTACTAATCCCTCATTTATTAAGATCCCTTTACTAAACACCAAATTACCTAATTTAGGCCCCATCATTATAATGGCAGTACATATATACGTATGATAGTACGTATGATAATTTGGAAAAATAATTATTAATTAAACCGACCCTGTACGCTAAACCTCATAGAATATAACGCGGTGGAGGCCGATATTAGGTACAGTATATAAAATATTTGATTAGAATTCCTTCAAACATTTTGTTCAGATTATAAAAACCTCAAAATATAAATAAAAAGGTACACAAAAAAATATAAATATTATTTTATTGATCATATAAGATTTCATTTTATTATCATCTGTATTTTTATTAAACCAGAATTTCGATTTTCAAATAAAATGCTTTTTTAGACGTAGACAAAAAAGTAAATTAATCGTTTTTATGTTTTAGAAGAATCAGGTTAAAAATTAGTGACAAAATATGCGTTTACGGCACACAGTACACGTGATAGACGAAAAACTTTTAAAATAATAAGGATTAAGAGAGATTTAGTATGAAATACAGAGTAAGAGAGCATCGAAAAACAAATACATCAATCCAAAATTTGCATAGTAATATTGTGTTTGTTCAATATTTGCAGTATCATTGATTTGCGCTTCCATTGGTAATATTGATATAATTGGTGTGTGATGTTTGAAATATAAGATATATGTCCGTATCCTCTTTCTCCTTCACTTAACGATATATTTTTTCTTTACTTATTTATTTTTTTTACAAAAATGTTAATAAAATAAGTATATAACCACTCACCGAGATTTTTACGTCTACCGGTTTCGAGACGTACCCGTCTCTTCGTCAGGACAATCACTAACACAGCATGCAAACAATACTACCCTTCACCACCATAGCACCATTTACACACTCAAAACTACACAAAATGTCTAACACATGCGATTTTTGGTCGACCCGAAGACCAACATGCACTATAGTTTTCAATACAGACATACGTTACGAGCCGAGGTTAACCGTACATTAAAATTAGACTAGGAATCGAATCTACTTATATACTTGTAGGATGAAAGGAGTGGGGGGGGGTTCGAATTGGATATTGACGAATCGTGTTTAACCGATGTCGAATCAAACAATGGACTATATGTAAAATTTGTTTGGTTGTTAATTAGAGGAATATTATTTTTAAGTACTTTCCTAATATAAAAATGACTAACCACAAAGTAAATGCTTTAAATATTAATAATATTGAGAATAATATATTTTTTCTCTCTCTCGTCAAACGAAATGTGCCAAGTAAAACATGACGCGTCGTTTGCATTCGACTTCCGCCTTCTTTTGCTTCCTGGTCTTCTTTGATTTCAGAATATTCTCTTGCTGTTGACAAATCGTCTTCAAGTCATCGCATGTAAAACTGAATAATCTCAACTCTAGAAACGTGTTTAAAATTAAAATAAATAACTTCATGTAATTATATTTTAATCCAAACCAATGTATCATCAAGGGTAAAAAATATCCTCCAACAAATTTGATGTTTTATGTACAACACAATATTTCCATTTACTAATTTCCTACCATATAAATAGTTATAGTTTTTTCACTGTAATATTTATACAATATTACCCTGGACTGGTACCTGAAGCGGAGGGCTGATCACCTTTCCTTCATGTGTAAACGATTGATCTTGAGATAACACTGCGTTTATATGACGCTGTGCCCTATGCACCATTGGGGTGCGGATAAGAGTTTTATTATTATTATTAAATTTTGACAATCCTTGTCTTATAAATTGATTTAAATGTAAATATATAGGCTTTTTTTCTGAGATGCAATACAATTTTCGTATTATTTTTCAAAAGAAAGCATTATTTTAAGAATAAAAATAACTTTCCATGGTTACTTTTTGTGTTTTTATCTCCAGCATTCCACTATACCGAACGTTTGTATACTTTGAAGACAGGTGGTTAGGATTAATATCTGGTTTTAAATACATCGATTTATAAGAAAATTGCGGCATTCAATCATCCCTAGAAAGTAAAGATCGGCTTTGACGGATAGGTAGAGGAAGTTTAGCGAAAGAACCACATCGGGAACGAAAATATTCTATTACTTTGAAACTTTCAGCAAAGCTTGTCGAGTCCATCGCGAATGTTGGAAATTTTCTTTTTTGGTAGGCCTAATATTTTTCAATATATCCGTGTATTGATTTATTTATTCCATACTTTGTCATTTTTTTCTCTCATTTCATTAATTGATTCTGCAGGTACTTGTTGGTAATATCTATCCATTTTGAATTTAAATTTCACTATTTCCTAAAATGTACTGTGAAACATGTTTCATATACATTAAACAAGCCAATTATAGTTGACCACGGAAACATAAAGGTTAGTACAAAATATTAAATGTATTATTTGACTCCGCTCCTGTGATCGAACCCGGGACCTCCAGCGTACTATAGTAGCCGAGCGTGCTCACCATTACTCATACTCGTATAAAATAAAATAATGTATGTATATATATTGTTTTACTATATAAAATGCTGTTTTATTATATAAAATGCTGCCACCAAGAATTGTCAGTACAAAACGCAAATTCAATATATTCAAGGCATTCTTATATTTATTTTACCCCTCCCCCCCCTTCCCGGGAATCGAACCCGGAACCAACAATACAGTGACCATTACACTACGAAGGCTGACAAGTAAGAAAGTACCGACGGAATATTGCGTGTAGGCGCTTACCGTCTGGTCCTTGGACGACTTGGTGTCGAGATATTGCGTGTAGGCGCTTACCGTCTGGTCCTTGGACGCCTTGGTGTCGAGATATTGCGTGTAGGCGCTTACCGTCTGGTCCTTGGACGCCTTGGTGTCGAGATATTGCGTGTAGGCGCTTACCGTCTGGTCCTTGGACGACTTGGTGTCGAGATATTGCGTGTAGGCGCTTACCGTCTGGTCCTTGGACGACTTGGTGTCGAGATATTGCGTGTAGGCGCTTACCGTCTGGTCCTTGGACGCCTTGGTGTCGAGATATTGCGTGTAGGCGCTTACCGTCTGGTCCTTGGACGACTTGGTGTCGAGATATTGCGTGTAGGCGCTTACCGTCTGGTCCTTGGACGACTTGGTGTCGAGATATTGCGTGTAGGCGCTTACCGTCTGGTCCTTGGACGACTTGGTGTCGAGATATTGCGTGTAGGCGCTTACCGTCTGGTCCTTGGACGACTTGGTATCGAGATATTGCGTGTAGGCGCTTACCGTCTGGTCCTTGGACGCCTTGGTGTCGAGATATTGCGTGTAGGCGCTTACCGTCTGGTCCTTGGACGCCTTGGTGTCGAGAGTGCCCATCAGCGAGTCGGCCGCCTCCCCGCCGCCCGCGCTGCTCTCCTCCTCGCCGCCCCCGCCGCTGCCGCTGCCGCTCCCGCCGTGCCCGCCCGCGCCCGCCATGTCAAAGGAGCTGCCCGCGGGCGCGTCCCCGTTGAAGGACGCCGCTTCGGAGCATGGCTGCAAAAGAGAGACACAAAATTAACGTTGTATAATAACACCATAAAGAAATAAAATACTTATGTAAAACATTTTTTTTACATCTCAGCATAGATTTTTTTTAAATTATCTAACGTCCAAGTGACTCTGAAATCAAGCTACGGCTTACGCAACACCGTTTATCGTGACCCTACTTAGGCTTCAACTTTTTAAGTTTTATAGCCTTTGCCTACTAGCGAGTGGATTTACTCTTTATATTTACTCTTCATGTATAGATAAAGAAATATATGGAAATCTAAGTATCAGTTTGTTTTCAGTTTTTCAGCTATCCAGCGTTAGTCCAGTCAGTCATTTTTTGCTTTTTGTCGTTCAGTTTAGTACAGTTTTAGTCAACATTTCAATAAAAATTCTTTACAATTCAGTCGGGATTTCTTAAATCAATCATTTATTTACGTTATCCATTTTAGATTTCGATCGATACAACTAATATGTATTTGTATAGAATGAGGCAAAGCACAGAATATTTCATGGGTTTCACCAAATATATTGTCCATATTTAAGTAGGACACAAGAAGTAGTTGCTAACTCCGTGTGCATCTAGTCACTGCATTTTCACTCTATGTTTTAATACCTGTTAAAGCTTGAGGATTAAGAACTTAACTAAGTACTTATATTTTAACAGAACATGTTGCAAACTTTATGCTTTGCTAATGTTTACCTCATATTTTATTCATAACACTCTAATAAAAGAGATTTTGCATATGCATATATGTCATATAAATATTTTATGCTGAATAAAAAAGGTCACTCAAATTCCCTATAGATACTGCCACAAACTTACACGTGAAGTGACGTGTGAATAATATGATATTCATTCGCATATTTATTTAATATCAAGGTAACGATCAAGATAATACAGCGTCAATGTGTTGTAGTTCCTTGAACATAATTAGGTTCGAATATGGGTTAGAATAAAAATATTTAGGTACCTACTTAAGAAAAGAAACAAAACGCAAACACATATTAACGTGACGTTTAAGAATCAGAAGGCTAAAAATATAAGCATAGTAAGGATGTGTATTTTATCTACGCAAGAAAATGGAAGGATGTTGAAAACTGGATAAGATACGGAAAAATACGAAATTTATTTTTCACATTTTGAATATACATTTATTCTATGACTAGTTTTTTTATGATACAAAAAAATGAAAATGCAAATCGATATAGGCTATTTTTTATGTTTAAACTCCTGAAATCATATATTTTTATACACTGAAAAGCTTTTTAAATTTCTCATGCGGAAAATAATGAAAAATCATTGTTTGATTGCTCGTTTATACATACATGGTTTCGTTATTTAATGACTTTATGGTGAATAAAAAGCGGGTTATACAGCTTTATTGCTTAATACTAAAAGTTTTTTTGACCAAACGTGGCAAATATTTGATTTTCTGTCTATGTTTGTGATCGGATAGTTCTATATATTTTTCATTTAGTGATTTTTGTGATGTTTGGCTGAGAAATGCTTTGTTGTAATTTAAGCGAGTATTTTTTTATTTTGTTTATTTCGCAGTTAGCTTTCATTACATTTTACTCAAACTAATGCTTACACTTAATTTAACATCATAAACTTACATGTATTTACATCTTATTACAATAAACATAACAGAATTTTTTTTTATTCATTCAGACTCTTTTCATTTTTCATACATTCAAGCATCTCATTAAAAAAATAACCCCTATACATAATGCAGTTTCGTATGCATATGTAAGAATTATTTTAGCATTTAGTTTTTCGATTATCATTTATATAATCAAGTCCACTTTTGAAAATATCCCCGTTGTGATTCATTTGTCTTCTTTTCTGTTTCAAAATGCTATTTTTGTATAAATGTCAGACCGTCACAATGACCTGATGATGGAATGGTTATTCCAAAACCGGTTGTAACGAAGTACTGTTTATTAAAGTAGTTCTGCACAAAGTGAATGATGAATGATAAGGAGAGTGTTATATTACCATACCACAAAGTTAACCATGCTTTTAATTTACAAAATATTTATATAATATTTCTTAGAACTTTGAGTATTATTTTCACAATTGATTTTAGTGCGCCATTAATTTTCTCGTACCAACCCATCCAATAATCCCATACTATACTTATCAACAAGTACTAATGAAAAAGAGTAGTCTTTCACACTCGTATTATGCATATTGCTTTGCGTCATCGAGTAAACATTTGCGTATCCATTTTAATTAGAGGGGTTTAAAATTTTGCTTAGTATTATCCGAAACATATTGCAATAGACAGTGTAGCTAGGCGTAATTAATATTTCTGGACTTGCGAATAACTCATATTCATCTCGTGATGCGAACGAACTTTGAATGCTTTCTATAAACTAAATAGCTGCCAAGTAAATACCGATGTCATACAACGTTTATTTACATATGAATATTTATCCAAAACATATCTCAAAATAAATTAAATGAGTATTTTGATGAAATTATACTTATTTATTATGTTTTATTTAAATCTGTGTAACGCTTCATTAGTTATTATATTAATTTATATGTCACTCTTTTTTATGGAAATTTTGGGAGACCTGCGAGGTCTACGACCATTATTAAGAAGTATTTCACGCCGTGAATCGATCCCAGAATATCTTGTTCGCTGGATTTACGTGATTTTCTCCGTTATGTAGGCAAACCAATAAAACTACTTTATTTTTTATAATTTTGTGACTAATATATAAAATATACTCAGCTTCAACGATTAGTATTTTTCCTAAAAATTAAAAAGTTACAAATCCATATACATTAAAATTCTGAAAAATTATTATTTTAATTACAACTTTTATAAATAATAACAAAAATACCTAATTTACTGAAATCAATCCGAAAACGTAATTTTTACAATATATGTATATTATAGGTATCTCAAGAGAGCCACTAATTGATTTATTGATGTACGGAATGCATCAAAACACGTGTAGCAATAGATTATGAAAAAATGGTATTTAACATGTAAAATTTAATATTTAAAATATCAGAATAAAAATATCTTTAACAATATTTATTTATAAACGAAGGGGAGGGTATTTAACTATAACCTAACTATGAGTATTTCAATGTTTTAGAATTAAGTACATAAACCCTGATGATGACAAGGTTCTTGTCGAACCGGTTGGATAAAGTGTACCAATAAAAAGTGGTTAAAACAAAGCTGTTTTATTTTATAAAGTTTATAAAATGTGCCACAAAGTATCTGCAAAAAACATTCAAGAACGGAAGACTTTTTCCTCATTTAAACTAAATTAATTTTAAAATCATTTTAAACTTTAAACATCTCCTGTTACTGGATTTCGTTTTCCTACTGACTATCTTAACATGCATAGATTTGAAACCCTATATAGATTCCAAAATAGTATCTCACTTAAACGTGCATATAATAATAAAACCCTTATCCGCACCCCAATGGTGCATAGGGCACTGCGTCATATAACGCAGTGTTATCTTGATCGTTTACACATGAAGGAAAGGTGATCAGCCCTCCGCTTCAGGTACCAGTCCAGGGTAATATTGAATAAATATTACAGTGAAAAAATCACTTATATTTATTTGACCCCCCCTGGGAATCGAACCCGGGACCTCCAGAACGGCAGCCGAGCGTGCTGACCATTACACTACGGAGGCAGACAAAAAAACGTGCAAATAATAATTCAGAAACGTAGTACGATATTTATGGCCGTAAAATGAATAACATGTAAATGCCATTCATTGATCTACACGTACAGCTGTGTGGTGCACGCCATAGGTTGTAGACAGAGGCCGTGTGTACAAAGAGTACAAAAGCTCTAGCACCATTGCGTACTGGACCAGCAGTGCGTACAGAAAGCTGCAAATATTTCAAACTTGTTTGCGGCCGAGCCTTTGTCTAAAGGGTTTGGATTTAAGATGACCAAAGGGATACTAAACTTCCCCGAGAGTCAAAACTTGCGCCAACTAGTATAAAGATAAAGTACAAAACCTTACATGGCCACTTCCGGGCACGAGAAACCACTGCTTGATTAATCTGTAGGTACTGGTAGGATTGCAATCCGGATAATTCGGAGATCGAAAATCGGTATTTTACGATTTTTCACAGTGAAATCAGAATCCTGAGTTTTAATATATTTTTTAAACCCTTATCCGCACCCGATGGGCACTGCATCATATGAGCGCAGTGTTATCTTGATCGTTAACACATGAAGGAAAGGTGATCAGCCTTATTATAAAATTGATATCATTATAAGTATACAATCAATATTTTAAATGTCAAATATATGGAGATTTTTTACATTTGACAGAGGACTCGATTTATTAATTGTTTTGTGCATACAATAATGTCTTCATGAATTAATATTATAAATCTTCCTTCTTCTTCTACTTACCCTTATCCGCACCCAATGGTGCATAGGGCACTGCATCGTATTGAAACAGAGTTATCTTGATCGTTACTTACATGAAGGCAAGGTGATCACTCATGCTCTTTAGGAACCAGTCCAGAGTAATATAGAATAAATATTAGAGTGAAAAAATCACTTTTGTTTATTTGACCCCCCCTGGGAATCGAACCCGGGACCTCCAGTACGGCAGCCTGGCATGCTGACCATTACACTACGGAGGCGGAGTTTTAATATAAAATCCAAATTATCCAGAATTAAATTATAAGATTATACTTATGATATATATCCACCTCCATAGTGTAGTGTTTAGCGCGCTAGACTACCATGCTGGAGACTCCGGGTTCGATTCCCAGGGGGGGTGAAAATAAAAATTAGTAAATTTATAGTCTAATATTTATTTAATATTGCACTGGACTAGTCCCTGAAGCGTAAGAATGATCACGTAAGTAACAATCAAGATAACACTGCATCAATTCGATGCAGTGCCCTATGCACCATTGGATGCGGATAAGGGTTGGAAGAATATGTAAATATGTTCAAAAATGTCCACCTCCATAGTGAAATTATAGAAGGTATTTTAAAACTGTTTTTTTTTCGTTTATTAAAATATGTATGACGATTCTTCAAAATGGATTTAGTTATTATATTAGTTATTGAATATAAAAACTTAAGCCTTTTTGAATTTTTATGACATTTAGAATGTTTGGAAAGACTTGCGAGGTCCACAACTATTTAGGAGTAGTTCATGTCGAGAATTGATCCCGGAATATCCCGGGATATTTTGGTTACCAATTCTTAAGGGGGTAAGAATAAATGTAAGTGATTATTCAATCTTATACTTATTGTCACATACTTGAATGGTAATAACCTTGTCTTCGGGTAATTAACTATCCAGATAACACTGCGTCGATGATATGTAGTGCCCTATGCACTATTAGGTCAGAATGAATTAAACATACGCATAATCCGAGATCATGAGATGTTATCTAAGTAGCATGAAGTACGATGTATAATTTACGAAATTTTCTGTAAAACAATTTTCCTTAGTTGATTTTCAAATCCGACTTCGAGTTTTCTATGCTATATTTTTTGACAATATATCTGCCGTTATACAAGGAAAATGAAATGAAGCATTTACGGAAAATTTCTCCACATTTTTTACAACACCACGTTCGAATAAAATCGTATGTCAATAAGCCTTCATCATAATGTGTTATTAGGGACATATCCGTTTCATTCTGCGACTCAATATTCAATTTACTTCATCTGTCATGCATGAAGACTCGTAAATCGAAAACGGCTTTCGTTACTATTTTTTGTTAGATAAATTCAAGTTTTTTCATATGGCATCGCTATTATTATTTTCCAATTTCCTCTGTTTTATTAGTCCGGTTAAATCAAGTACAGTTTAAATAGAATATTAAGGTGGAGACTGACCGGAGCATTTCATCGTAACATAACGTCGTAACATCGCTCGCGGCGAGCATCAGCAAGCATCCGAAACTATGGATGGAGTGCTCGGCTCGGTGTACTGACTGCCTGAATGCTCGCATCGTAACGTGTTACGTTACGACGAAATGCTCCGGTCAGTCTCCACCTTTACGTAAAATGTTTCCACATTCAATTTTGAACACTCACATGACAAAAAAATGTATTTATAAATTTCACTTTTTTTAGTAAGTATATACAATTATTAAAATATTAAAATCTATTTAAATAAATAAAATTATGTTCGTTTGTTAAAAATCTAAAATTTTCTAGAGTTATGCACCGATTGCTTTGAAATTTCGACTCTAAGTTACATTCAAATACGCGGTTGTTTTTATTAATTTTGAACATCTGTAGTTCTCGAAACATGTCGAGTTTAAATCTCGTTCACAGAACACAATGTGTTCTCATCAACAGATGAAAATACAAAACTATTTTTTTGTTGTATTTCAATGTTCCCATTTTATATTTAAATTTTACTTGACTAATATTACTATTTCTTAAAATCTATCGTGACACGTGTTTCTATGCATTTAGCGTCATTATGTTTGAAAATGATGCTGAACAATTCGAAACACGTATCACAATAAATTTTAATAAACAGTTTTATTTACTAAGTAAACTATAATAAAAAATTGATAGACTTTTTGCTGTTGCTTCTTTCCCGATGATATTAATGAACTTGTTTTTTATTATTCTTAATTAAGTACTGTGAAAAGCTTTAATTAACAGGAATCAAACAAAATACACAACGAAGATTTTCCGGGAATATTACGCCTAATATTTCGTTATTATTAATTTATTCCATCCTCCAGAAAGGACGTCGAGTTTAGAAATACCCTCAGGAATTTTGTCGATACGATACAAATGAGCCTGTCTTAAACATTGAATTCAGATTTAGGTAGTGGAAAGTAATATTTTTTCAATCGTACACAAAACTAATACGGTCAAACCAACGAAACGGGTTAACGTTGTAATCCAGAACCATTTAGAAAAATGTAATTACAGTCAACCTCGATTATCCGCGTATTGATTTAACGGATTCCGGATTTAATAGACATCATTTGCGGTCCGTTTGTCACATATCTTATACTAAGGTCCCTTAATTAAACCGCTCGTAAATATGAACATTGTAAAGCAAAACTTAAGTTTTGTTTGCTTTGTTAATATTTAATCATCGTTTATAAATTTATTTAGTTATATTTAATTACAGTGTGTACTATTACAACAACAAAAATTCATTTCAATCGTATATGAATTTGTTTATCTGTCTACGATAGTAATTGCCGTAAGCAATATATTATAGATAATCCTGCGAAATTAAAGTTTTTATTCATAAACTCATCTTTTTGTACTCGTTTTGATTTTGTTTTGGTGATTAAAATTTAATTATAAAATATCTATTTACACATATACTCGTATGTACAGGATTAATAATAAACTCAATAAATTTTACATTAAAACACTGTTTTGCATTGTAAATTAAACTTTTTATGGTATTCGTAAGGATTTATTGCTTTTCGAAAAATCGGCGTAATTTTGAACACTTTTTCAAATCCTTATGAATATATTCTAAATTTTGTATAGTTTAAAGATATATCTTTTAATTAATCAATATTATCAAATTTGTCTCGTTTTGTACCAAGAAAAACAATTCTAAATTTTGACTGGTATTTTTTTTTATCTTTATCTACTATGGTCAAACCTAAAACATAAATATAATGTAGCGACATACTTTGGAAAAAAATCCCGGTTAGATATCCTTTTTTTCAAAATACATTAGTTTAATTAAGTAGAATAACTCTTTTACTTTTAACGAAGTTACTAACATTGTTTCTACAAATACAATAAATACACGAAACCAGGGGAGACATTCCTTTCGGAAGTTACCAATTTAACTAAGTAGTGAAGATTACTTTACCATTACTTTCTTTTATTTTTATTGATTTTTGGAAATGTTCATTAGTTGTCACAGAAAAAAAACTAATAAAAATTTGTAATATGAAGCTGTATTACTTGTTAAACAATTGAGTACAATTTCTTTATATTTCTACTGATACAATCTTATCATTTAGTAGCGCTGAGCCTCTCCAAAAAAAGACTGAGCTCTTGTGCTTGGAGACTGATATTTTCTTCTTTTTTCATCGTGACATGTTATGCATATATTTATTTCTTTTAATTATTAGGTACGTACTAAGAAATGAACATATCGCTCACTCCTTTCAACAACGTCATATGTCAAAAATCGACAATTTTCAGTTGTGCATGTTTTCGGAATGCCCAGAATGTTCTATATCCCAGCAAAAGCGGCATATTTTTAACATAATATTTACCCGCTACAGGGCAGTAAGTGTTGTTTTTGCATTTCGAAGAAAAGGTATTGTTTAATTATTTTTTAAATATACTAAATATTTTTCAAATGGAGAAAAATATTCAGATTTTACCTAAAAAGATCTGTTGCACAGTAAAAAGTTCTTGATAGTGGCTTGATATTTATTTTTAATACATTTCATTATATTTTTAAACTTTAAAAACAATCTCTTGAAAAATCTTTTTTTTTTATTAATGACGTTGTTGAAAGGAGTGAGCGATATGCGAAATACAATTTTTCCTCTCATGTATTCATATTGGTCCTAAACATTCAAAGAGATTTCCTTTTAGGGAATAACTTCCGTGGGGCATGATTGTAGAATTCGGAAATTTCATGTGACGCGACTGCATTGTTGAAAATTCAATAGCTTCCATTGTACAGTAGAATATGCACCGGAATGCACAAAACATATAAGGTTACCAACAAATCAATATGAACGAATTTATTCATGTTATTTTTTAAAGATATTAATATTGTGTTTTTTTTCAATCGCTTGAAATTTAAGGTGCGACTTATAGTACGTAAAGTACGGTTTAAATAACTAACTAACAAACCATCATGCCGCTTCTCCGCAGAGGTAGGCGGAGAGAATAGAACGCCATTCCACCCCGTCTTTGCAAACATCATTCGCCTCTTCCTCGTTTTTGCATCTCCTTATACATACCCGTCGATTATTTCGACTCCTGACCCAGCCGCTTTCAAGTATTTGATACATCTGATTGTGCCAAGTTTCCCTCGGTCTTCTTCTACTTCTTTTTCCAACTACATTCACCTCATAAATTTGTTTAACCGTTCTTTTCTTACTCATACATACGTTCCACATGTCCAAAACATCTCAACACACCTTTCGTTATCTTATCGAGAATGCTTATCTCAGCCTTGCATTCTTTCCATATTTCACCTTTCGACCATCTATCATACATTGTTTTGCCGCACATTCGTCTGAAAGATCGCATAACGACGGCATTCAGTCTGCTTTCATCCCTCTTTTGCCAACTCTAAAAAATACGGTTTTTGGGAATGGAATAATTGGTAGAAAATGTAAATCTTGATATCTCAACTAAATTAATTAAAAAATAATGATTGCCTTCCAAAGCATCATAAATCTTACAATCATCGTAATAATGCGAAAGTCGATTGGTAAAGTTTTTCCTCGCAGTATGAGAAATATATTAATTTTGTTAGATCGTCTAAAGTAAAGTAATATGTAGAAGATTTATACGTAAAGTTTCGAAATCAAAGCGTACTTACAAACCTCTGTTGTTTATTTTATTTTTATATACATATTACACAGTGCCTTCCTATGTGTAATACAAACCTGAATAATAATATAAATTACTTTTTTATATCTTGAAGTGATTTAGATCGTATGATATATTAGTCAGAGTTTAAAATATTGTTTTTATATGATGGAGTATTATATCCATTTGAACAAAAACTTACATGATGGTTTTCTCAAAGTTTAATATCTTCTAAAGTTATCCACTGATTACCTTGAAATCTTCAAAAAACGTTGCATTTATATAAAGACATGTGTGTTTTTATCTTTATAAATAATTATGTTGAAGTTGATTTTTTCAAAATCTTAATTTTTCTAAAGATATTCACCGATTGCCTTGACATTTTTATACATATAAGCGTGTGTTTTTAGATATCCAAGGCGGGTATTTTTACATTTTTTTAAATAAAATATACCTCTATGGCAGCGATATCTGTTGAATATACCAGAAACTCATGAAATAATAAACATTGCTCATGGTGGACAGAATGCTTCCCGATAGCTCCTTATATATTGTTTACCCATGAGCATTGTGAAATTGAACGTATTAGAAATGTGTGCTTTCTATTTTTTTTTTATTCAAATTGAGGGTGGCTGGTACAGCTAGCTCATTAAAGTAAACATGTAAACAATTTACATTTTATTTTCACATAGGTATTGTATATTGTCCGCCTCCATAGTGTAATGGTCAGCACGCTCGGCTACCGTTCTGGAGGTCCCGGGTTCGATTCCCAGGGGGGGGTCAAATAAATATAAGTGATTTTTTTACTCTAATATTTATTTAATATTACCCTGGACTGGTACCTGAAGCGGAGGGCTGATCACCTTTCCTTCATATGTAAACGATCAAGATAACACTGCGTTTATATGAAGCAGTGCCTTATGCACCATTGGGGTGCGGATAAGGGTTTAAATAAAATTGTATATTGCACTCATATACGTTTCTTTTTAAAAATAAAATAAAAATACTTTACACTTTAATAAAAATATTTTTAATTTTAATAATAAAATTAGTGAAATTCTGTTTTTTTTTTATAAAAACAGAATTTCACTAATTTTCCTCGACTGTAGTTGAGAAATTTCGATTAGTCCTTTTTTTCTTGCATAACGTATGATAGTTGAATCGACGTAACTACTAAATTTTTTAAAAAATGTGGTTGTGAATATAAATTATTTCACAGTACATTTTTTTTACTGAATTAGAGATGAATATTGAATGAGCTTGCTTGTTATTCATAAGGAGAGTTTACCATATTTGAATAGTTAACGAATATAGGTTTTTTATCCGAGAATTAAGTATTTTTCCTATTATTCCTCCTTATACTCTGTTCAATTTAATTAATTTCATTGCCAGGTTAAAACCATATTTTTTGTTACAAAAATATTCCTTTTTAATTTTCCCATTTTTTATTATTTTTCCCGTTACTAATATGAATTGATTTAATTTCGTTAATTTTGTAATGTAAGTTTCACAAAAAAAATATTTTGTGAATGTAAAATTAAAGCATTTTTTGTTAAACAAATATTCTTTTTTCATTTTCTTTACTTAAGAGTGTATTTGAAAATAGAATCCCCAGCGGAAGTAAAATATTTTACACCATTAACGATTTTTAAATAAACAGTAAACATCCTTTAAAAAATAATTGAAAACGAATACCTTATACAGCTTTAGGTACTATTCCCGAATAATGTACATAGCAAAAGCTCTTCAGCAAAAGTAACGCGTTTAATATCATTAACGATTCAAAAGTAAGGATACTTCACTTCCTTCTTTAATGAATTATACTAACTAAGGAGTAACTAACTAACTAACTTACTATTACGCCGCTTCCTCGTGGGGATAGGTATAGAAAATAGAACGCCACACCAATCTGTCTTCGGAAACAATTTGCGCCTCTTCCACATTCATACATGTCCTTATGCATCCGCCGATTATTCCAACTTCTGACTTGACTACGCCTCAAGTATTCAAAATGCTTGATGATACTATGTTTTCCTCAGCCTTTTTAAAATTTTAATACCAACTACGTTCGCCTAGTAATTTGTTTTACAATTATTTCTTCACTCATTTGACTCATATGCCCAAACTATCTCGACACACCTTTCTTAATTTTATCGATAAAGCTTATTTATTGCCTTGCATTATTTCCTCATATAACTATTCGAACATCTATCATACAACGTTTTGCCGAACATTCTGAGAGAACACATTTCGATTGCATTCAGTCTACTTAAAATGTAGTATAATCAATGTAACATCGGCGATAATTTTATTTTTTGAAGGTCTTATTAATTTTCAATTACTTCTTACAACTAAATCTTTAGTAAATCGTTTAACACCATTTAATTATTAGGGTAAATCAAATATATTCTACAATAAAATAACAACCATGTAATTTTATTATATAAAATGCAGTTCCATTAAGAAATGTCAGTTCAAAACTAAAATCTAAGGAAATCAAGCAAATGTTTTCGGAAACTTTAAGATCAACAGGTTCCGTTGATTTTTCATAAGTGGTGGAAATATTATATTATCGGTCGAGGAATTCAGATGTTTTTAATGCTGGAATTATTACCTTCGGCGGTAGCAGTCGTCAGCGTTCGGGCGTCAAGCCCGCTGCATCGAATCTCAGGAGCTGCGCCATCTCCTTGGTCTTGGTCACTCGTACTGGCACCGGCCTGAAGAGCGCGAGAGGCTGTCGACTCCTACGCGGCTCGGCGTAGACTGCCGCTGAGTCCTCCGTTCCTCCGCTTCTTCGCGAGGGGCGGAGCCAAACCCTCTCCCGCGGCGAGGGAAAACGCACCCTCATCCCCCGTCCGCAGGGCGCAGTGTCCCCTGCCGCCGCCGCCGCGTGGAGAGTCGGAGAAGCCTGATTCCAGTCGAAGAGGATCGTCCCGGATTCAATAGGTGCTTCAGGAAGGCGGGGATGAATCGCCGGGAGGGTTTTCTCATTTCTTGATACTATTGCCGATAGTAGGAGGGAGTTACAGCCTGAATACAATATTGCAGTATGCATTTATACGCTAAGGGGAGGCGCGAATAGTAATCACATTGTTCTTATATATTTGCCAGTACATATTGTATATAACACGGCGTCAGTACATTTTAAATTATTTTTGTATTATTTTAAATCCTCTTGCATTCCACAATATAATATAATTACAACTAAAACAAAAATATAGAATATGAATACAAAAAAATATCCCACAAAGGCATGACTTGTGTGTGAGTATACATGCTATTTTAGGTTATAGAAAAGGGTCATTTTATTTTTTGACATCTCATCAAAGATAAAGAATATGAAACTCCATATTCTTCTTTATCTTTGATGAGATGTCAAAAAATAATATGAAAATAACTCCTTTAATTGGAGATAATCCAGAAAGTATTTGGACACACTCAAAATGTTGTATAGTAAAGGGCACTGTGGATATATAAATTTCATTAATGGATTGGAATTTCATTAATTTCAGTCACGTTGTGGTAATATCTATCTATTTTAATTTGAGTTTTACTTGGTAAATACCACTATTTATTAAAATCTATTGTGACACATGCTTCGATGCATTCCAAATCATAATTATCAATCTAAATTTATGAATTATGCCCTTAGAACGTTAAAGAATGAAAAGGGGGTAGAAACTGTCTCTTTTTTTCATCAGGAATACCGTATGTAAAGCTTAGTCTAAATTTTAGAGTTGTGTTCTTAGGACGTTGAAGTATTAAGAGAGGGTAGGTACCGTTTCTTATTTTTATTTATCTATCATTATTATCAGTGGGAACATAGACAATAGGGGTATGTTTTAAACATTGTTTTATTTTTAATTATGGGTTAGTTATTATTTTTATTTGGATGAATTTCTATTGCTTCAAAATATTGTAATTGATGACTTTTCGAATTAATAAATTCTAGGATTTTTACTTTTTTTTAACGACTATGGAAGTTCATACCAATGTATGAACTTCCATAGTCGGGTCACAATAGATTTTATGAAATAGTGATATTTACCATGTAAAACGTTAATTAAAAACACGGAATAAAATTTAACAAAATTTAAATGCACAGATTAAAAAGTACACACAAAAGGATTAATTTGTGCTATTGTTTGTGTAAAAAGTGGTGATTTACGTTATAATGAAATTATTGTGGAACGTTACAAGTGTTTAATTTATGTTTATTTTATACATGTACACCTTTATACATTCGCATAGTAAATAATTCTACAGATAAATTATTTTACTGCATTTAAAATTAACGAAAATAAAGCGATAATATTTATTTTTTAAAAAACTGAGTTGGTTCAAAATCGTTTATTTTTTTCTTGATTTGAGTATGAATCTACTGTTTGATAACCATATTAATATGTAACATAACCATTTTTTATTTTTGTTTTCGTTATGAAAAAGTTATACCAAAAAAATGGAAATTAAAATATTTGCATTTAATAAATATAAAACAAACACCCACAAAAAATACTTGTGAATATTTAAATTTACATTTAAACACGTATTTTAACTTTGATTTTTATCATTCAAATTAATATAAGATATCACAAAACATCGCCAGTATTCTCATTGAAATCTATAAATAAATCAGGGATATTTTATTTATTGTTTCGGTATTCATTTTGTGGTAAGACATGATGAAATTGTAAAAGAAAAACACAATTTTTTTACCACTTGAAGTTATTTAATTATGACGACTAGTTTCGGAAGTTATGCTTCCAAGTGTTTTTTTTATAATTAAATCAAGGATATAAAGGATTAAATTGTCAACAGTTCAAACGGCGAGAATACAAACAAATCGAAATGTCATCAGGCGTCACGTTATTACGTATTAAAAAAAATACTAATTACCCATCACACCGCTTTTCCGCAGTGGCAGCCAGAGAGAACACAACGCCACACCAATCTGTCGTTACAACTAATCTTCGCCTCTTCCACATTCATGCATCTCCTTAAACATTAATTCAAACCCTTATCCGCACCCGAATGGTGCAAAGGGCACTGCATCATATACACGCAGTGTCATCTTGATCGTTAACACATTAAGATCAGCCCTCCGCTTCCGGTACTAGTCCAAGGTAATATTGAATAAATATAAAATTAAAATCACTTATATTTATTTGACCCCCCCCACTGGAAATCGAACCCGGGACCTCCAGTACGGTAACCGAGCGTGCTGACCATTACACTACTGAGGCGGGCAAAACCATAACCGCCGATTATTCCGATCCTGACCTGACCTCTTTTGATAATAAAATAATGATCAAGTAAACGTTATTATGTGTTTAAAAAAATTATAATTTCCCGAATTTGCCAACATAAACCTTGCGGGCTATGTGAAGGGTTTGATATCATAAAAATATTATATCAAAATGAAGATCAATGCAACATTTAATTCAATATTTAGACATCTTACTGATCTTTCATAAAATCAAAATAAAATTAATTACATAGAGAATCTAAAAAAATATTTTATACATTAACTCCGATATTCATTCCGAGTGAAAATATTTTGAAAGCTCTACTGTAAACATGTCGAATTTCCGTCCTTCCTTGAATTCGTTAGCCGCTAATCTATCAGAAAATGGCCTCGTATATTCGTCGTCTCGTTGTGTGGTCTCTATAATTAGTCTCCCACAATCGTAGTCGTAATTTTCAGTCATAAAATCGTTCTTAGAAATTTCCATAAATCATTAATCTAGTAAGATGAAGTAAGTATCAATCATATGTTTTATTGATTTGGCATTTACTTTGCGGAGTAAAATGATGATTTAAATATAAACAAGTATTTATATAACTTGTGTTAGACTATTATTGAGTTTATCTATATAAACATGACTAGTTTTCAGAGTTATTTCAGTCATAAAATTGTTCTTAGAAATTTTCATAAATTATTAATGTAGCAAGATGAAATATGTATTAATCATATGTTTTATAGATTTGGCATTAACTTTGTTGATTTATGTATAACACGATGATTTAAATATAAAGGTGAAACACTTATGACACCACTTTATGTGACAGTTTATTTATGTAAATACCACTAGTTTTGAGAACTACCGAGAATATCTGAAGTTATCGAAACTAGTTTTGTTTACATTAAGGAGTCACACGTGTCTTCACGCACATTTTTAAAAAGAATATATTATATATTGATATTAGATTTTTATTTGGAATATATATTTTTAAAAAATTCATAATTTTTCTTAACTCCTTGCCTTTCAATTCTCTCTAGTCACCCTTTAATTTTCAAAAACATAAATGTATTTCCAATATAAACTTTTTTTAAATGCAAAAACGGTGTTTTTACATTTACTTGATGCGGGCTATCGAATATCTCGTCTTTTATATGCGTAAAATGACGAATATCCTGAATTGAAAGATAGAACACTATAATTCATGAAATATTGTACAGGTAGGTACGAATATAAATTATACTTGGAAATATCGTTATGTTTAATGAAGACTCAAGATGTTCGAACATTAAAAACGTGCTTTTAAACGATAATATAAACGTATACATGCTGAAGATGTCGTAAAAACGCACAGTAACTATAAAAAATTGTCAGATTGATAAAAAAAACACTTCTCAATTATTCGGATATTTACTCTGGAGATATATTCTTCTAATCCTTATCCACTTTCAAAGGTGCATAAGGCAATGGATTGCATCGACGCAGTGTTTTCTTGGTCATTAATTACATAAGGTCAGGGGAATTAATTAGTCGTGTGCGTCAAATACCAGTTCAGGGTGATATTAAATATTTTTATAGTGAAAAATCGATGATATTTATTTTTACCCTCTAGAAATCAAACCGGTAGATAAACGCGCTATGAAGGCAAACCACTTTTTTTTTACTTTTGATAGTCATTTTTTTAATCCTGACGTACTCGTATAATCTAACACCAATGGAAAATATAGTAAAAATATATTTTCATAATTCGATATTCGCTTTGTGGCTATATCTATCCATTTTCGATTTGAATTTCACTTGGTCAATACCACTATATCTTAAAATCTATTGCGACAGATGTTTCGATAAATTCTGCACCATTATCATTATATATGGTGATATTTCATCATGATGCCGAATGCACTGAAACACTAAGTCAAAAAGTGAAAATTGAATTTAAGAAATAGTACTAAGCAAATTTTACTAAGCAAAATTAAAATGGACGAATAAAAACGTTTTGTCAATTGATTTGGCATTCACTTTGTGGTAATATCTATCAACTTTTAATTAAAAATATATTTTGAAAATCTCACTTTTTCTTAAAATGTATTATGACACATGTTTCGATGAATTTCACAACATTATCGAACACCGTATGTGAAGCTTAGTTTAAATTTTATGTCCATATCCATGTTCCCACAGTTAAAACAAATAAGATACACTTTCTACCCCCTCTTCATTTAAAGGGGACAACTGAAATACAGACTGAATAACGCGGAATACATGAAGACATTAAGAAGTGTCACAATAGATTTTAAGAAAAAGTTGTATTTATCAAGTAAAATTTTAATTAAACTCAATATTGAAAAGATGTTTTTTAGGATTAATAAGTAATGTTTTATAAATGTATGCCGTTTTAAATAACAACACTGAACATGTCACATATAAACTATTAAAACGTCACTTTAAACACAAAATTTTAGAAAAATTAGCATATTTTTGGACGGTTTGTACTTTTCATAAAGCTTAACAATAAAACTGCACTAGTACCTATCAATTAAATG
Source organism: Brachycentrus maculatus (assembly GCF_059751285.1). Lineage (NCBI taxonomy): Eukaryota > Metazoa > Arthropoda > Insecta > Trichoptera > Brachycentridae > Brachycentrus > Brachycentrus maculatus. The sequence continues at coordinate 1,541,932 of NW_028280931.1, read as the reverse complement.
GTTCACCGAGTCATGTGCAATGCGTTTATTCCACGCATAATCGATTTTAACTAACGATTTCGACTAGCAATTTATTCGGAATAAATACACACAATACATACTTCGAAACGAGCGCTGTTTTCCATAGCCGTGATACAAGTGTTTGAATTCAACATGCTTTCAGGGAATTTATACAAAGGTGATATAAACAAACTGTTGGGCAACGGGCGTGATTAATACGCGATGTTTGTCAAATAAATCCCTGAATACCGTTTGCCAAGTATTTTATTCGATGCTGTTTTGTGATTTAATGTTTTCTAATTTGCTTCGGCATTGTTTGGTTTATTGAGTCGTAAAAACAAAACTGGCGAATGCCATAACTGTACTCATTTTTCAATACAATACTATTATAAAATAAAAATATTGAATTTTTTATACAATACTATGATTTCGGAATGCAAATTTTTGGTGATTAATGTATTGAGACTATTATTGTACGTAAAAAATATTCATTTATAGAAGATTTATTGTGTGAATATCAATTATTTCTTCCGAATTAGTTTAAAAAAATCATCCATTTTTAATATTTCATAATTTATCTTTTACATATTTTGTTACTTTTTTTGCTTTTTTGCTACTCTATAGCTTGTAACTATTCTTTAGATATTTTTCCTTGTTTTGATTTTGTTTTTAGCGTTTTTAAAATATTTGTTCTACCTTAGTTTTAAAGATGTTTTATAGATGTAGCATGGTGTAGTTATAAAACTTTCGAATGCGAAACCGGCGACGAGGGTTCTATTCCCTCCAATTGCAAAATAAATTCTAGAACTATTTATTTACACTTGGTCTCGGTATTTGTAATGAATTCTCATATCTACAATTGCTATCCATCATATTATTTTTTTTTGGTTAGGATTATGTACATTTTTTTAAACTTTGTGTGCATTTCTCATTTACATCAATATTGTTTTTCTGGTTAAAAGTTCCGATTTCAGAATCATACATACCTAAAATAATCAAGTATAATGGAAGACTCCACTTAAGTTTTTTTTTTAATATTGTCATTGAGATATGTGAGTTTGGAAATCTGGATAAATATCCATTTTATATATTTTGACTTAATAGACACTATGTACACTTACAACTATCAACATTCTATACATGATTGAACAGAGATATTACTAATTTTTTTAGAGTTTTAAACATATTTCACATTCACACTTTCTATTCAAATTGAAATATAGCATCCATATATCTTTTGGAATTAAAATTTTGGCATTTTTTTACTGTCTTTTATTTTTGGAGTAATTAAGCGGGAAATCTAATATTCGGAAAATATATATAAATTATCTATCTCGGTTAATCGAGAGTATTATGCATTTTTTATCTAAAAATATGTTTTTTTATAATTAAAAAAAAAACTAACGTGCACGATTTTTTTCATAGAAAAAGTAACGGGTGTCTTATAAGTCATTGGAGTTTTAATCAGCTCGTATAATTTTACAAATAACAGTATTTTGATATAAATTCTGAGAATAGAGATACCTAGGGCGAGCTTTAATATCGATTTTTCACAAAAGCTACGAGGATTACAGCCAACTCAATAGTATAATCATTCTCAATAAAAGATAAACAAATCACAACTGTTCCTTTCAGTCAATCTGAATTTCTTTGGCAATTTCAGGGAATATATCGAACTGTGTTACTAATAAACAAATTTATTTTTTACACATGGATTATAGTTTCTAAACACACCGCTTGTGGCTGAATGATAGCAACCGATGTTTATATCACAAAATTATAAGGTCGGTGTTCGTCAAAAGTATTTTTTGAATATACTTGTGCTATTTCACTTTGTTTTTGTTTTTAATTTATTGTGTATATTTTTAATCATAATGATTTCATTCATAAAATATCATGCCCAATCTGCTCACATCACCATGCGTCCCGGGT